>NC_081409.1:80553321-80660821 GCF_030272615.1 Cryptomeria japonica
TCACAGTGAGATTTATTTTAAGAATGAGATTTAGATTTCCATTCGAAGAACCAGAGAAATGAATTAGAGGGAAGAAATAAAGATTAAGATTCAACTCACACAGGGAAGAGTTTTATTCTCAAAAAAGAGATTTAAAAATAAAGGAAATATATTTTTTTTTTGCACAGATCTACAATCTTTGGAAAAACAAAAATCAAGATTATGTGTATATTTTCTAGGAAAAATAAAATAAATAAAAATGCTATCCTTTACATGCATTATGAGAAAGTATTTTATCAATATTTATTCCTAAATAAAAAGATTTAAAATAAGGGAGAATCTAGAAACTATCTTTGGATAATACCATTTCTCATATGTGAATATAAAATAACAAGAAGGGAACCTGGCTTATTGAAGCTTGATGTTGAATCCTCTAGCTATCCTTTTGATCCTCCTTTGCAACTTGAGAGAAACCTTTCAAACAACAACTTAAAAATCCTACAACAAAAAATGAGACTACCAAAGAAAAAAACTTGGGAAATTTTCTTCAAAACATAATCAACCCCCTTCTTTGAAACTTGCATATCATTTTATAAGAAAAATCCCTCCATTGCACTATCTAGAAAATTTAATTAAAAAGGAGATTCTTTTCTAGTATTGGACTCATGCAAATTGATTAAATTAGTGGGGGAGTTACATGCGAGGTGGTGGAGATTCCTCTAGAAGCTTCTTATTCTTCCTACAACATGTGCCATAATTGGGAGTGGAAAATAAATAAATAAAAATAATGCCTTTTGAATTATATTTTCCAAGTGTGTGTATTCATTTTATTCTTTTATAACATTTATTCAATCATTTAAATAGCTTAACCAAAAAAATATAATAGAATTGCATTTAAATCAAAAAGTGATAAAGGAGGGTTGTGACATCCTCCCCCCCTTAATTTGTGCATCATCCCGATGCACTTATTGAATGCATCCAAAAGAGTCTATAGTTCATGATTAAAACAAAAAAGGAAACAACTGCTGCATTTCCTTAGTATCTTCCCACGTGGCATTCTTTTCATCATACTGGTTCCATTGTACTTTGCATTGATCAACCTCTCTATTGCGCAATTGGCACTGGCATCTCTCCAAAATTTTGAATGGCTCTATCATTATTCCTCCCATTTCCTGGACCTGTAAAGCATCCCAATTCAAAATGTGTTTCTCATCAGGTACATACTTTTTAAGAAGAGATACATGGAAGACATCATGGATTCGGTTCAACTGGGGAGGTAAGGCCAACCGGTATGCAACTGGATTAATCCTTCCCAATATTTCAAAGGGTCCAACATAACGAGGTGCAAGCTTAGTTTTTTTCCCAAACCTTATGGAACTCTTGTGTGGCCTAACCCTTAGGAAGACTTTCTCTCCCACCTCAAACTCCCTTGTTGTCCTGTTTTTGCCTGCATAACTTTTCTGCCTATCTGAGGCTTCCTTCAATCTCTGCCTAATTTCCTTAGTTTTCCTTTCCATCTCCTTCAACATATCTGGTCCAATAATTATTCTATCTTCAAGACTATCCCAACTCAAAGGTGTTCGACATAGTTTACCATACAATGCTTCGAAAGGTGCCATTCCCAAAGATGTTTGATATGTATTATTGTAAGAAAACTCTACCAGAGGTAGGTACTCTTCCCATTTCTTCTGTTGGTCCATGCAGTACATGCGAAGTAGGTCTTCCATAATCTGATTTATCCTTTCTGTCTGACCGTCGGTTTCAGGATGGTATACGGTGCTAAAATTTAGTTGAGTTCCCAGAGCTAATTGAAGAGTGGTCCAAAACCTTGAAGTGAATCTAGCATCTCTATCTAATATGATTTTCTCTAGTATTCCATGCAACCTAAATGTTTCCTTAACAAAGTGCCTAGCCAAGGTAGGTGCATCATCCGTCAAATTCCCTGGTATAAAGTGTGCCACCTTAGTGAGTTTGTCAATTACCACCATTATTGTATCATGCCTAGAAGGTGACATGGGTAACCCTTGCACAAAATCCATGCTAATAACTTGCCACTTGTGTTGAGGTACATCATGCAATTGTAACAATCTAGCTAGTTGTCTGTGTTATGCCTTTACTCTTTGACACTCCAAACATTTAGCCACATATTTGACTATGTCGTTCTTCATCCCTTGCCAAAAGTATAACTTCTTTAGATCCGCATAAAGTTTGTTAACTCCTGGGTGCCCTGAATAAGGGGCATTGTGAGCTTCTGACAAGACTACTTCCCTTAAGTCTCCTGAATTAGGAATATAGATTCTATTATTGTATCTGAGCAACCCATATTCATCTAATGTATACCCTTCAATCTTAGGATCAGTTGCATCATGTTCTAATGTCAATTTGACTTGCTCATACCATGGGTCGTGACCCTGCTCATCCATTACTTGCCTTTTGAAAGAAGTTTTGAATGTTGTTATAGTCATCAAGTGTCTCCTCCTACTCAAAGCATCTACCACACTATTTTCCTTACCCTTAATATATTCAATTTCAAAATCATATTCACTTAGAAACTCTAACCACCTTCTTTGTGTGGCATTTAAGTGGGGTTGTGTAAAGATGTACTTTAGTCCTTGGTTATCTGGCTTTAACTTGAAGGGCTTCCCTAGTAAGAAGTGTCTCCATTTCTGTAGGGCATGCACAATCGCTGCTAGCTCTAAGTCGTGGGGTGCATAATTAACTTCATGAGTCTTTATCTTTCTGGATTCGTAAGCTACTAGCCCTTCATCTTGGACAAGTACTCCTCCTAAACCTTCAGTAGAAGCATCAGTTACGACTGTGAAGTGTCCATTAGGATCTAGTACTTTTAGAATGGGTGTTGAAGTTAGTTTTCCCTTCAAGATTTGGAATGCCTTATCACTTTGTTCTATCCACACAAACCTTTTACCCTTCCTTTGTAATGAGGTGATGGGGTTTGCTATTTTAGAGAACCCTTCCACAAACCTCCTATAGTAACCTACTAGCCCCATAAAGCTTCTTACCTCTGAAACATTTTTAGGGATCGGCCATTCTACTATTGCCTTTATCTTATCTAGATCAACTGCTATTCCTTCCTTTGATATTATATGCCCAAGGTAGTGAATCTTTTCTTCGAAGAAGGCACATTTTGACAGTTTCCCATATAACTTATGTTCTCTCAACCTTTGTAAAACAATTTGTAGGTGTACTAAATGTTCCTCCTCATTCCTAGAGTAAATCAATATGTCATCCAGAAATACCAAAAAAAATTTGTCCAAGTAGTCATGGAGTACACTATTCATTAGGTTCATAAATGCAGCTGGGGCATTGGTTACACCAAAAGGAACTACTGTGAACTCATAATGCCCATATCTAGTCCTGAAAGCTATTTTCAGAATGTCCTCCTCCTTAATTCTGAGTTGATGGTACCCTGACCGAAGGTCTATCTTTGAGAAGATTGCTGCTCCTTTCATTTGGTCAAAAAGATCCTCTATGCGAGGTAAAGGATACCTATTCTCTATTGTGACCTTGTTCAACATCCTATAGTCGATGCATAGTCTTAAGGTTCCATCCTTCTTCTTAACAAATAAGACTGGCGCTCCCCATGGTGATACAGTTGGCCTTATTAATCCCTTCGCTAAGAGTTCCTCTAATTGCATTTTGAGTTCTTGTAATTTAGGTGTGTTCATTCGGTAAGGTGCCCTTGATACTGGTTCAGCTCCTGGTAGTACGTCGATAGAAAAGTCAAACTTCCTTTTAGGAGGTAAGCCGGGTAATTCTTCTGGAAATACATCCTTGAATTCTTTTAAGAAAGGGGTATTTTCAAAGGTTGGGGTATTTTCCTCTTTTCCTTCATCAATTTCAACCATATAGATTAGGCCTCCTCTTCTTCTTTCCTTCTTTAATGGCATGGCTGAGATGGTTTCTATATTAATGGGTTTAAACTTTCCTTGGATTTTGACCCTTTTTCCCCCATCATCCAAACATTCAACAACTTTATTATAGAAATCTACATTAGCTTGATGGTTTGTTAACCAACTCATTCCAATAATTACATCATATAATCCTAGGGGTGCCACATAGAGGTCTACCTTTGTTTCAAACTCGGGAAATTGTACCCTTGCCCTCAGCAAACACTTAGTTACTTCCCTAGTTGCCTTATCCCCATATTGAACCGTCCATGATGACTCCATTTGATTAACTTTTAATGCATATTTGCTTACTAATTCAAGTGAGATGAAGCATTCAGATGACCTAGTGTCAATTAGAATTGAAATTGGTTGTTCAAATAGTGTACCTGTAGTTTCCACGGGAACATTTTGGTATCTTCCTCTTCGGTTCCTAACTGCTACATGAATCCTTTGTTGGGGCCCTTGTTGGGGTTGATTGGCCCAAATTTGACCTTGCACCCTGGGACACTCTCTAGCAAAATGGTTTCCCCCACACATGAAGCATCCACCTGGAGGAACCCTCCTACCTTGATTCCTAGGGGGATCATTCCTTATTTCATTGGCCCTGGGAGGATAAGTTACCTTGTTCTGCTGGTCATTCCTGTTTTAGTTGCCTCTGTTATTATTACCCCTGTTATTATTATTTCCATTCCTCTAATATTGATTAGGAGGTGGCCTTCTTTCAGAAGAATTGTTCCTTTGACCTTTGTTGAAGTTAGTGTTCCCATTGAATTCCTGCTTCCTTTTAAATGAGTGGTTCCCATTATAGTTCCACCCTGCTAGTGTTTGAATCTTCCTCTCTTTCCTTAGGGACTTTTCAAGTACTTTGTTCATGTTTTTGGGTCCATGCATGTCAACCTCTGCCCCTATGTTGGTATTTAGCCCCAAAATGAACTTCCTTGCTTGGCCTTCTTCATCTTTCTGGTACATAGGTACATACTTAAGCAATTTGGCAAACTTATCCCAATATTGTTGGACTGATAGGGGCCCTTGACGTAGATTATGGAATTTTGTCACCTTCTCATCAAAGAACAATTGAGGGAGCCACCTCTCTCGAAAGTGGTGAACAAATTGATCCCATGTGACCATATCCCTGCTATACCCATTTTGTTCCTTGGTGTTGATCCACCAACTAGCTGCCTCCCCTGTGAGTTGATAGGAACCCCATAAGGCCTTGGTTGTTTTGCTAAAATCTCTTAGTTCAAAATAATTTGCCATTTCATTTAACCAATTCTCAGCTCCTTCACCAATTTGCCTCCCATCGAACTTAGGAGGGGTGATTTTCTTTAAGTCCTTAGAGAGTTCCAATATGTTATTTTCTTTTCTATTACCCACCATATTCCCTTGATTGCTACCAGGGTTTCCATTTTCGGTACCACTTCGATTTTCAAAGTCATTCTGCCTTTCCCTAAGGTCCTGCATTGATTGTTCCAAGAAGTTGATTTTATCTCTTTGTTCGGTTAGAAGGTTGATTATAGCCTCGACCCCATCTTCATTGTTTCCTGGGTTATGTTGATCCCCTTCATGGTCTTCCTCATGGTTTTCTTCATGGTTTTCCTCATGCTTTTCTTCCCTTTGACTCCTAGTGGTAGTACGTCTTCCATTACCCCTTCCTCTTCCTCTTCCTCTAGCCATCTAGGTTTTACCTGAAAGTAAAATTATGTAGTTAGTTCTTGGTTTAGGATTTTTTAAATTTAATTTCTACCATTGCAAAAAAAAAAAAAATTCCCTTAGTTGAATAAATTGAAGTGAGCACAAGGCCTAGATTTGAACCTTTGCTTTGATACCACATGTAATAACCCACCATAACTAACTCAACAAAATTGACCATTCTTTTTTTTTTGTGTGTGTGTGTGTTTAATTTAATCATTGTGTTTGATTCAATTGCATACTCTGGGCATCCATCCATTTGGATTAGGCATTCATCCATCTGGGATGAGCATCTAACCATACGGGTTAGGCATCTGTCCATACGGGACATAAGATTCCATCTATCCAATACGGGATAGGCATCTATCCAATCGGGATAAGAGGTGCTCTGGCCAAAGACTTAGACTCATCAAGACCATTCGGGTCCTGAGCCACTCACTAAGTACTACACTCTTCTAACAGAAGTGCACTGAGGTTGCCGTCCTTAGGAGTAATTAAATAACGTAATTCAAGCTTGAATTCTGCCTCAAAATTTGGCTTAAAACCTCGGGAAGTCAAGCGAATCCATATGGGATTCCTTCCGAGTATGCATTGAATTACTTTTTTCTCCATTTTATTATACTTATCTTTCAAATTAGGATTCTTACTCAATTCGTCCTTACCAAGCCTAGACCCCACCCATGAATGCCTGAGTACGAGGGACAACTCCGTCCCAAGACTGCCTACATACCTGCTTCGGCACAAGATCAAGGCGTAAAGTATGTAGTTCTATTTTCTACTCTATGGTTTGATGTAAACTGATTAGTGGGTACGCAACCCTTTCTAGGGTCAATGTCCCAGACAGTTTCTCTGCGGTTGCTACCCACGGTGGTAGCACTTAAGCAAAAGCTCAAGATGGCCTATTGCTTGTGGCCTAAAACACTAGATCCTAATTCTTATTGTAAGCGTCACCCTTGACCAATTGTTAGTCGACAACAATTTTTGAGATTAAATCTATTTCATAAAAGCATTTCGCTCATCATCCCTATAGGGGTTTACTATAGTTTAGCTCAGCGGATGAAAGATCATTTTAGAATTATCTTATTAATTTATCGATCCAAGGGGGATTACCCGGCCCTTGGATTTTAACTTCCAAGTGTCCCTTATTACTCCCCGATGATTTATAGGGACGATGCCACAGACGTCATTGATGCAGCTTTATTAGGCATTAAGTGCAGTAGTTCAACACGACAACATTACCCGTAAACATGACCCAGAGGCACAATATATACCGAACGCTTCTAGGTTTTGGTTTTCCAACTTCCTTTATTTAATTTTTCTAACTTATGATAAACATCATGCTTGGAAAATAATTATGAATTGAATGCGTATAATTAGACATTGCAAAGCTGAATTAATTGAAATAACTACTTGATGAATTACATGGAATAAAAACCATAGCTAACATTATTTATTATTCAAAACTTGAAATATAACTTTGCATAATAATGCCAATTAGGAAACTTGCATATTAATAATTAAACGTGAAACTTGCATGGAGATGGAAACGCCAATAAATGTAATCAATGTAAAGCAATTTGCATGAGGCGAAGGTAGTGTAAGTTACATGGGAGACTATCGCTTATAAAGCCACTAATCCCAAAATAAAATTTAGCTTCAAATCATTTAATATGGATTAATTGCTAAGTGGATCAAAAAAAAAAAGATCTAATTATAAAGTTTGGTATAATTTAATTTACAATTTATAAATTGCTAAAACTAATTATAAATCTAAAAAAAAAATTTATCTAAGTTTAAAATTTTATTAAACTAAAATTATATATTAAAAAAAGGAATTTAATTAAACTAAAATTTTATATATATTAAAAATCTAACAATTAACATTTGCCATAAATTAAAATTTGAATAGCATTAACAAAGGGGCCAAGCGGGACTCGGACCCCACGGGTCCCCTCCACTACCCTGCAGCCACTGCCGCAGCAGTGACCGCAAGCTAGTGGAGGGTACCGTTATGGTACCACTCCCCTACGGAGTATTAACTCTGCTCCCCACCTTCGAGCCCGATATTCCGTGCACGTACGGAGTACTATATCGTGCACCCAAACAATTCAAAAAAATTTACGTTGCCTAAAATTTATAAATACTATATATATATATATATATATATATATATATATATATATATATATATATATATATATATATATATATATATATATATATAGTTTCCAATTTTAATTTATTTAATAGAGAGTAGAATTTAACCAGTATATGAGAGATAAAATGTTAATGTAAACAATAAGGATTTATTTATAGGAGTGAATAACACAGAGGTTATTCACAGAGAGATTTATTCCTCAGTTTTCAACTATTATTCCTAGAGAGAAGTATATAACCAGACATAAAAAAATATTAATGAAACCAAATGAGAATAACACAGAGGATTATTCATAGAGAAATCTATTCCTCCATTTCAACTAATATTCACAGAGAGAAATATATAACCAGATAAAAAAAGTATTTATGAAATCAAATGAGATCAGTGATTCATTCATAGGGATGAATAACACAGAGGTTTATTCATAGGGAGATATATTCTTCAATTTCAATTGATATTCACAGAGGGATCTTATTCAACTAATATCCACAGAGAGATTTTATTCAACTAATATTCATAGAGAGATCTTATTCAACTAATATCAACAGAGAGATTTATTTAACTAATATTCATAGTGAGATTTATTTTAAGAATGAGATTCAGATTTCCATTCGAAGAACCAGAGAAATGAATTAGAGGGAAGAAATAAAGATTAAGATTCAAATCACACAGGGAAGAGTTTTATTCTCAAAAAAGAGATTTAAAAATAAAGGAAATATGTTTTCTTTTTGCACAGATCTACAAGCTTTGGAAAAACAAAAAGCAAGATTATGTTTATATTTTCTAGGAAAAATAAAATAAATAATAATGCTATCCTTTACATGCATTATGAGAAAGTATTTTATCAATATTTATTCCTAAATAAAAAGATTTAAAATAAGGGAGAATCTAGAAACTATCTTTGGATAATACCATTTCTCATATGTGAATGTAAAATAACAAGAAGGGAACCTGGCTTATTGAAGCTTGGTGTTGAATCCTCTAGCTATCCTTTTGATCCTCCTTTGCAACTTGAGAGAAACCTTTCAAACAACAACTTAAAAATCCTACAACGAAAAATAAGACTACCAAAGAAAAAAACTTGGGAAATTTTCTTCAAAACATAATCAACCCCCTTCTTTGAAACTTGCATATCATTTTATAAGAAAAATCCCTCCATTCCACTATCTAGAAAATTTAATTAAAAAGGAGATTCTTTTCCAATATTGGACTCATGCAAATTGATTAAACTTAGTGGGGGAGTTACATGCGAGGTGGTGGAGATTCCTCTAGAAGCTTCTTATTCTTCCTACAACATGTGCCATAATTGGGAGTGGAAAATAAATAAATAAAAATAATACCTTTTGAATTATATTCTCCGAGTGTGTGTATTCATTTTATTCTTTTATAACATTTATTCAATCATTTAAATAGCTTAACCAAAAAAATATAATAGAATTGTATTTAAATCAAAAAGTGATAAAGGAGGGTTGTGACATTATGAACATTTAGGTTCACACTCCATGATCCAAAATTGGGATGTTGATGGTAGGAGAAAACAAATGATATATATTAATACATAGTTTAGAAGTTAAAAAACTCTTTAAAGATGGGCAAATTTCTAAACATGAAAGGTGAAAATTCAATTAGATCTATATAGAGTGAAAAGTGGTGATGATAAACTATTGTAAAACCATAAAGATCCAACCATAAATAATCTAAGTCCTACAATGAAATATTCACCAATACCAATAGAGATACCTAAGATCCTGCAAATCAACAAAATAAAGCAATATTACCATTCACATGTCAAGTCCGGTTTCTATCTATATTGTTTCCTATCTCCATTGATCTTGTTTGATATATTTGCTCTTAGATTTTGTGTGCACAAGTGGTCAACAAAGAATGGAAATGTGGTTGATATTTTGGTCGCAAGAAGGCTTAACCGAAGTAGTTGTTATGGTTGATAATGAAGGAGAGTATCCTCTTATATAGAAGACACTTTAGGAAATGGAGGGATAAGATTAAAAGGTGAAGAGGATAAATGGTCGGCTAGGATTAAAGGGTAGGGAGAGGAAATAATTATATGATAAAGGGGGTAGGTAAGAGAAGAATTAAGAGATGAATGACATGTGTCATGAGGAAAAACTTAGAAGAGGATAAATGAATAAATTAAATAAATAAAGTAATAAATATAAGACTTAGGTTAAAATAATTAAATAAATAAAAATATTTATTTAATTAGACAAGACAATTTTAGGTGTCTACAAGATCATATGTGCCTTGTCTAGTATTCATTACACATGCAAATGGTATAAAGAACCATATCAAGAGTTGTATTTGATATTCTAATGAAAGAGTATTCAGATGTTTAACAACTGGTGAGGGAGATGAAATGCTCCTTGGTTATGTCATCCACCAAGATTGGAATCTTCATAGTTATAATAAACAAGACATGAGACCAAGATCATGATGCTCAAATGAATTTGACATAATAAATATTGCTCAATCCTCAACTAAACATTTAAGAGGTGCTAACAAATAATAGTATTGGAAATAAATTTATGAGATAATGATGGGAAAGAATATGTTAATGGAATTTTTATATTGGTTTCTTAAACAATGTGGGGTGCAATGGAAGCAGGCCTAAGAGATGCATTAAATAGACCTATTTTTTTTACATGGTTCATCTATTCAATGATGTTAATGTGGGAAAACATTAATTAATTTGTTACAAAAAATATATTTTAAAAAATGCAATAATAACAAAAGTTGTACATTGTCTATGATGGATGGAATAATAGAAGGCATGCCTATTAATCTTTATACAATATATGATAGGATAAAGAGAGATAAATAGAAATAATTAAAAATTTATAGAAGAAGAGCATACATTGTAGTGAAGGTATGAATGTATGAATATTGTATTTAAGATAAATTATATAAGTTTTG
Organism: Cryptomeria japonica; assembly: GCF_030272615.1. NCBI lineage: Eukaryota > Viridiplantae > Streptophyta > Pinopsida > Cupressales > Cupressaceae > Cryptomeria > Cryptomeria japonica. The sequence continues at coordinate 80,563,987 of NC_081409.1, forward strand.
AAAGATTGCTAATGTGTTCTTATTTTATAATAGCTATGGGTGTGTATGTTTATGTACTATTTATTATTGTCACATTAAGATATAAGATATAAGGTTCATCTTGCTAGTGTAATTACGAATTTAGGTTTTAATTTAATAAATATGTGAAGATGCAAATAATTAAATATTGTTGAGACCTTATTAACACTTAACTGATATTTAATTTGCCATAAACTAATTTATAGATCCTAGGAAACAATATTTTTTACTGCACAGAATTAAGTCCCCATCATAAAATTAAATATTATGCACGCGGAAATTTTACTCAAAAAAATTCGAAAAGTTAGAGACTTGCACATAGGCTTGGAATTTGACAACCACCCCTGCCTCTCATATCAATTTTTTATGATGGTTTGGTCCTTGCAATGCCTTTCATTTTGTGTTTTACAAAAAATATTAATTGTAAAAAAAAATTAATTGTTCAAGATGTATGTTTCGTAAACAAATGAAAACACAATTATTGACATATAAAAATAACTAAATTCTAATTCTTCCAATAGAGTATTCAATATATTATTTTCTCTTGAACTTAAAAAACAATAATAATTTTAATTTTTTTATTGTGGTTATCTATAATTTAGTTTACAAAAATATGATAATTAAAGTGAGTTGTTGACCTGCATCAACAACAAAGTACAATTGCAAATAAATTTCATTTGTTTTCTTTAAGAAAATTCTTGTCCTTTCATTAATTGTATCGCAAATTGATATCTTATATAGATAATTCTAGAAAATAATGATAAGTTAGTAATATAATTTACTAAATAATTTTTTGAACTCATACCCAAAAATCTTGTTTTAATTAAAATAGGAACGATCATAAAAATTCATATTAAAATATTATAAAATTAGAAACAATTATATTCTATCATTTCAAAACATTCTAAATAAATTTATATTTTTATAATAAACATTATAAAATGATATATATCAGGCTTGGAATTTGACGGTCACCCTGCCTATCATATGAATTTTTTATGACAGTTCAGTCAATCTAATGCCTTTCGTTTTACGTTTTTAAAAAAATGTTAAGTGTCAAATTGTTTTTAATTTGTGAATAGTTTAATATAAATTCTTTAAGCTTCACAAAATTGAAGTTCCAGTAAAATTCAATTGTTGTGAAAAGAACTAATTCCATGCAAAAAAAATGTAATAATTTAAAAAACTATGATAAATTAATAATGCACTAAAAAAATCTTAAATTTACTTGTAAGTTTCTAAATTCACGTTTATTATAAAAATAGAAACTATTTTAGATTTTTTTATTACAATATTTTAAAAAACTAGAAATGATTATATCTTATCATTTCAATTGTAATTGTTAGAAGTTTTTATATTGATATTTATGACAATCTTATAAAAAAATATTAAAAAATAAATTGACAAAGTTTCTAAATTTATATAAGAAAAAACATACTAAAAATTCATATAAAAATAATATAAAATTAGATACAATTATATCTTAATCCTACCATTTTAAAATATTCTAAATAAATTCATATATTTATAATAAATGTTGTAAAATAATATATATCAATATATATTACCTATTATAATTTTTTAGGGTTTATTAATAATTTGAAGTGTCATATATCCACTAATTTTATTAGTTGTAATATACGATCTAAAAGTGCAAAACGACCATATATATCAATATTAAAAATTAGAATATATATTAACTATTATAATTTTTTAGGATTTAGTAATAATTTGAAGTATCATAGATTGATATACAGTTTTTAAAAAAATAACATATCAATATGTACGATCTAATAATTTTTTTAGCGATCTAAAAATGAAAAAACGATCATATTGACAGTCAAATTTACGCACGAAAAAAAAATTGACTTTAACCATGCCTGACAATTGATATCTAATAATTTTATTGAAGTCACGTTAATCTATTATTTCTTTCACACACAAAATCAACTTTCACAAATGGAAAGTATCTTACTTTTTCTGTTTAACAAACAGAGTATGTTACCTGGCATTCGTAAGTTTGTGAGACGCTTTACAAACGGAAAGAATCCTAGGCAGTGGACCTAAATTTTTCCAACATTTGTGGAAAATATGCATTCATCCTTCTAGAAGGATTCCGATTAAAATAAAAGTAGGTCCAAGAGCACTCCAGAGCACGTCGGGAAGTAATCATTTTAATTTTACTCCAAAAGAGGTGAGAATTTACGGGAGGAGAGAGAATTTCCAAAAGTGAGAGACTTTTGCGTTGTGGGAATTTTTTTAATCGGACCCACGTTAATTTATTATTGTTTTTAGACACAACATCAACTTTAACAAACGGAAAGTACGTTAGTGGCTCCGTTTAACAAACGGAAAGACCCCAAAGCAGCTTTAGCATTTGACAAACTGACAATGAGTGGGACAAGTAGAATACAATGGAGGAGATTAGCTTATGGAGGCGGTACAAGAGCACGTCGAAAATAAAAAATAATGAGCTGTATTGACTCACTTTCACAGCCAATGCGATTAGCCCCGAGTTCTATTTCTCTATACCTATTTCTACATGCACAACATCCATCACCACAAGACCCTCACATTTACGATTATTTCATTGGACACATTGAGGATTCTGAAGCAAAAGTTCAAATCAACAAAACTAAATCATATAATTAAAAATAGATGATCGCTCTTTTACACATTTATAAATAAATTCAATGAAGAATATATAATCATTTTCAACAACTAAATTTCATAATTAATATCATCATTAATTTTATCTAATATATCTATTTACATATATGTAATTATTAAAATATATTATTAGAAAATAATTAGTATTTTTAAAAGGTATTGTAGTTTAACATTTATCATTTAGTAATGATGTCTATTTGAAAAATACATGTTCTTAAAGTGATAACATGGAGGGCTAGCGTCTATAGTGCTTGAAGTTCATGCATTGAGTTGTCTATAATCATATCTCTATTGGCCATTGCTAAACATTAAATCACTCTCAAGTAATGCATGCTTTACTTTTTATGTGAGTGTTTTCTTTCTTTGTAAACTTGATCCAACCCAACTCTTCTCAAATGAGTTTTTTGAATTCCTTAGGACATGTGACAACTCTTGATTACTAGAACATAGTAGGCAAACCAAAATTTACATCCTTCATCTTGAAATGCTAAATGTTTAATAAAAATTTAGTAGCCCAATCTTTACCATCTATTTTAGCATTACCTTTGGGCTCTAATTTCATGTTTTGGTATATTCAATAGTAAAGAAGAAGACAGTTGGCCAATAGTGAGTGGAAAGAAAATGTTTCAGATGAAATTTGGAGGAGGTGTTATAAAATTGAAGGCATATTCAAACAAGAGTAAGAGGGGATAATGGAACATAAGGAGATATAAGAGAGGGTACAATGGGAAGGGAATATAAGGGGGTAATGTAACATAGGATGGACTAGTAAGGATTAGTGGAATGGGCTAAGAGGGGATCGTAAGGCATAGTGTGAACTATTAGAAATTATTGGCATTGGATTAGAGAGGAATAATAGAAAAATTAGGATAATATGATGAGAAAATACCAAGATGGAACAATCAAATATAAAGTAAAATAAGATGGGGTAATGGGATAAGAATAGAAGGGGATAATTGAACATAGGATGGACTAGTAGAGAGTAAAGGGATATGCAAAGATAAGATAATGCAACATGGAGTGAATTATTAGAGTCTAACTAGAAGGGATTAGGAGAGAATGATAGGATATAGGGTGAATTATGAGGTGTATAGGCAATTGTACTATAGGAAATAAAGTGGGAACATAATTTGTGTAGTAGTAAAGGAGAAGAGAGTTGGTCAATAATGAGTGGAAAGAAAGACTTCTCTTAAGGGTATGTGTATAGGATGAAATGTGGAGGATGGTGGTATTATATTGAAGAGATCATAGGATAAGACCAAGAGAGTGTAATGAAACCTACGGTGAAATAATAGAGGCTACAATGGAATGAGAATAAAAGGGGTTAATGGAACATAATGTTGAATAGTAGAGATTAATGGAATGAGTTAAGAGGGGATCCTAGAATACATGATAAAATATTAGATAGTAAGGGATAGAATCAAGAGGAGATGATTGGACATGCAATGAAATAAGAGAAGATTGTGGGACAAGATCAAGAGTAGATAATAAAATATAGGGTAGACTAGTATAGATTAATGAGTTGGGCTAGGATGTGATAACAAAGTATAGGGTATGACATATTAGAGATTAATGGGATGAAGTAGGAGGGAATAATCAAATGCAAGGTGAAGTAAAAGGTGTATGTGGTTTGATGATAGGACATGAAGTGGGGATTTTAGGTGTGTAGTAGTGAAGGAGAAGAGTTAGTCAATTGTGAGTGGGAATAAAGGTTCCTTACAAGTGTATTCATATAGCATAAAATCTAGAGGGAGAAGGTATAATATAGAAGGGATAATGAGACAATACCAAGAGGGGGAAATGGAACATAGGGAGAAGGAAAGGATGATATTCAATGAGATGGTAAAACAAAGAGATAATGAAAAATATGATAGACTAATATAGATTAGTGGGACAGGTCAAGAGGGGATCATAAAATATAGGGTGAACAATTATGTCATGATTCTTTCCTATTGAAATTATAAAAGCATATAACTAAATAAATATGAAAGTGTTTATTTAGTTAATTAGATGAAAATAATATATTATGCAGGAGCATCCATGATGAACATGCGATTCAAATTTGGATTTCAAATATTCTTCCCCAAACTTAGAATATTATTTTTGGGGCATGGGAAATGGTAGTAAAAGTGGAGGAAGGTTATTTCTTGGTGAGATTCTTGTATCCTAACATGATTAATTTTCTTGTTGTACTCAGGTGTTATAGATGAAACACAATTTAAAGGATATGTAGGTAGAGTTTGATGAGCCTATTTCCATCATCTGTGAAAATACAAGTACAATAAATATTTCAAAGAATTTGGTAATGCATTCAAGGAAAAAATATATTTATATTAAGTATCATTTTTTGAGATAGAAAGTGGTCGATAAAGAGATAAAGATTGAGTATGTTAAGACTAACAAACAAACTGCAAAAATTTTCACAAAACCTCTTTTAAAGAAGACTTTTGGGTATTTCCAATCTAATCCAAATGGGAGAGGTTCATAGACCAAATCTTGAATCAAAAGGAATCATAGGTGAAGGGGGTTTGTTGACTCCCTATCACAAGAAGAAATGGTGGTCTTACAAAATGCATTTTCAGATGGGTAATGATACAAGGGGAGAGTGTTGTCCTTTTATGTTGATGTCAAAGGAGGGGAAAGGAACCCAAAAATCTTCGAATGATTAGAAGATTCGATTGTGTCACATATGAAGGGTTTTGAATAAGTTTGGTTTGTATTGGTGTGCTAATAAGATTTTCTTTTTTTTTATGAATGACAAAGAGGGAGATAGTTGAACATATGTTATCATTGATGTCAAGTTATGAGTAGTCAGTAGCCCATGAGAATTAAATGTAATTATATATAATAACGAAGGAGTTAACCATGATGTCAAAGTTGAAAATGCATATAATTGTATAACCATAATAGTCAAAATATCCATCTCTAAGCATTTGAGTTATGGAAGTACAATGATGTGTTTTATTGATAAATTACTTAAAGTGTGTTTATAATACCATCATGTATTTATTCAATTTTTTGAAGGTTATCTAGAGGTATTTGTGGTATCATAATAAGTTCTATTCCTTACTCTGTGGATTACACTTGTAACTTATTTTGTTTTGTATTTCCATACTTGAGAGTGTGTCTATAGTTGTTTTGTCAGATTCTATAGTTTATTAAATTGATCCTCTATGAACAAAATTTTGAAGTGATAGAGTGTTCATTGTGCAAGTTTTTTTATTGGGTTGTTGTTACCTATTGATGCACCAAAGGGTTGTAGCATGTTCTTGCCAAATTCAGCATGTAGATAACTATTAAGACTATATGAATACTACATCGGGTAACACATTGCATGTACCTTCTTTTGGAGTAATGTGTGTGCTATTGGACTTGTCCTATTACATGTTTAGTTTCTTTTTTTCTCATGGCCAAATTGCAAATGCATTCTTCTTATTCTAGACTAACATGTGAATGTAATAGGATTTGTATCTCATATAAGTAGTTGAGATAGACTCATTATTTGTGTGTACTTTTCAAGATGCAAGTTATTGTTATGCGAGTATGTGGGTTATGTTATGTGTAGCTTCTATATTAATGTGGGGTGACATTGCAAGATTATAGGCACTTGTGAAAGTATTTTAATGTTGATCAAATCAAGGAGATGCTAGGGATTTAGCCTCAAACATCTGAAATTTATACTTACTATGCATTGTTGAAATTGGTGTCTCATACACTACGTTGGTGTTCAAATTTTTGAGTAGTGGATTCATGTCCACTATAGGTTAATGCCTACAAATGTAACTAGGGGTTGGTGTCTCTAATAGGTTGGTGCCTTCAAGAAAATCTTACCATTGCAAGAAACAAGAGAAGAGAACTTTGTGAAAATATACAAAATGAGAATGATGAAAAGGAAACTCTTGGTGATCTGATGAATAAGCTGAAACAAGAAAACATGACAACAAAGAATGAGATGCAGGATATGACTATGAGATTTTGTAAGGAAATTGAAGATAGGAAGAAGAATGAACAAAATCTGACTAGAAGATTGAATGATGTTGCAAATGAAAATACAAGACTTAGTTATGAAAATGATATGTTGAAGACAGATCTGATGCATGCACAAAATGACTCAAATGAACTCATGAGACAGAAAGGTATCTTGGAAAGAGAACTGGATACTGCAAATTACCACAAAGAAAAATTCAAGAAAAGCTCAGAAGAACTTGGTGACTTGTTGAAGAATCTGAAACCTAATGGTGACACTTGTGGCCTTGGCTTTGAAGCTGGTGAAAGCTCCAGTACTGCAAACACGTAGGATCAAGGCAAACTGGTAAGACAACCTACTGCTTATAAATTTAATGGCAAATGCTTTAACTGTAACAAGTATGGTCATAGAGAAAATCAATGTAGATCTAGAAATTATCAGAATACCAATACACCCACTGGTCAATGTTCAAAATGCATCAAAGTTGGTCATAATTCAAAAAATTGCAGAATGAATGTAAGATGTTATGTTTGTGGAAGATTTGGACACTTATCTAATCAATGCAGAACACAAACCGACATAGGATATGGAAAAGCTATTCAGAAATATAATGTTACTTGTTATGCTTGTAACAAGATTGGACATATTGCTAAATTTTGTAGAAGCAAGTCCTCACCGGTAAATAACAAAGGTCCTAGTTTGAAAGGTAAAGAAAACGTTGAAGAGGTAAAGCAGGAATTCTCAAAACAATGGATCAGGAAATCAGAACTAAATGGTGATAGGAATACTCCTCCACTGGTAGAACAGAGTAGCACTCCACCGACAGGAGACTCTTCATCTAACTGAAGAAAATTCCTTTGAGGGTTTGGAAATCAAATGTGAAACATGCTATTATTCCCTCGGTTGATGGTGAGAAGTCAAAATTACTTCTATACCGGCAGATAAGTTAAGTCATTACTTAACTGACAAGCATTAAATATGGTGGTTGGCAAAATTAACATTATAAAACAAGTGTTTTGGCTCCATTTTCATTTCACCGAGCATTCAAATATTCAAGAGCCCGAGAATTCCTGAGCGAAGACATTCCAAGCAAAGAAGTGAAGCAATTTATCAAGCAATCATTCCTTAAGACAGATAAAGGTATTTATAACCATGGCTTCTTCATTTGATCCTGAATTCATTGCAAACCCTACTGTTGTCAGCTATTAAATGCCTTAGACCTGTATTCCAATTAGTTCCTGAAATTGCCAAGAAAGATGATAATATTGGTGCATTTTCTCAAATCCCTAAAGGTGTAGTTTTTGCTAAAGACCCTAGAATATATATACATTGTCACATAGAGGAATTAGGTGATGAGGAAACCAAGAATATGTATAAATCTATAATTTGTGATGAATCCAAAAATATCAAACCTGAACACAAGATAGTAGAAACCCTAGGTTTCACTGAAATTCTTAGTATCCCAGATTTTTCCAAGGATGTTATAAGGATAGTACTAAGCAAGGTACATGGTGCATTCTTCTAGTTGGACTCAGTTCACAAAATCACAAAAGAAGCAGTAAAGGCTGTGACAGAGTTACCCTCCACCAGTAACAGACCTGATAAAACAAAGAAGGTCTCAAATGACCTAGTGATTAACTTAACTGGTGCAACATCTGATAAGAGATCCTTAAGGGTAAATGATGTAACATATATCAATGTCAAATTCATCAGTATGATCTTAGGCTACAAAACCACACATGCAAATAGGTTAAACTCAGTCTCTAGCTTATGCATAAAGAGTGCCTATGACATGGTTAATGATAATGCAAAAATAGATGTGTGCAAATGGCTTGAAGATGAACTAATTGACAATTTGGGAAAGATAAAGAAAGACAAAAAGGGAACATTCAGATCTGGAAACCTACTTGTCTATCTAATGCTACACATAACCAAACAAGTACCCGATATCGGTAACAGAAATCTTGGTTTTGATATACTGGTAGGCAAACAGTTGGCAGATTTACTAAACAACATGGGAGAGAACACAAAAAAGAACATAAATGAGTACTTTCAAGCATTAAAAGCCTGGATGAAGACCAGAGTCAGATTGTCACAAGAAATTGTAAACAAGTATAAGGATGAAATTTGGATGGAGGCAGTTATCCCAAGAACCATTTGGGTTACTGAAATGGGGTATGAAATTGATGACCACATAATAGAAACATATGCAAAAGCCCTCCTAGAAGCACCTAAGGAACCTAAAGAAGAAGTATTTGGCAGTGCTGAGACTATTGAAAACCAAATTCAATCAAAGAAAAGGGTTAAGAAGGTTGAAGCAATAGTTAGAAGAGGATCCAAGCAAGCAAAAGCTATTAAGGATGATGTACTCAAACAAACTGGTATTACTGAAGATGAGTTAGAAGCACTTCAACCAGAAACTCACCTTTCACCGGTTGGAAATTCTTTGGAAAGTGATATACCAACTGCATTCAAAAGAGTTGTGAGAAAAAGGAAACCTTCACCGGTATCTACACCTTCTCCTAGAAGAACCAGACAGAAGCAACAAGCAGTAAGGCCCATAGCTAGGAAATTAACTCCAAAGAAAAAGTTAACCCCCAAGAAAAAGACTCAACAATCCATTGCTCCAATTGACAAACTTCTCAATGAAATAACAGAGGATGGAAAGCCAAAAAACATCAACAAATTATATGACTCATTATCAACTGATGACAAGGGAAAAGTTGAAAACAGTGTAATCCTACACTTGGATATTTACAAGAAATTTTTTATGTAAGTTGTGGATGAATTACCGGCAGAACTGTTCAACAGACTTGAAGCTAGGAGAGTAGGCATTATTGAACCTGATAAGAAAATAAAAATTGAAAAATTACTTGTTGTACATCCTATCAACTCACCTGATGAGATAGATAAATTGATCTCAAAGGCTAACCGGTCATTATTTTCAACTGCACACCGGCATGTAGCACTTATGGTTGGTAGAGTGAATGAGGTTGCAAAGGAAACAACTAATGCATGGGACATATTCCTTGTAGAGAAGGAAAAGCAGGAAGAATATAAAAATCCTAAACCCATCAAAGTATACCAAAAAGATAAGGATAAGGGAAAAGGTAAGGTTGATCGACCACCCAGCATAAAAATAACATATAACTTATCCCCACCGCCTCTAGATACTCCACCAGTAGTTACCACTGACAATCAACCGGCTAGCGAGAGTATGGATGTATCAAATGAGGACACAAATCCAGATTTTGAGGTGTTATATACAATGAACATTAACACTCAGAAAGTCAATATTGTGGTAGATAAGGATTCAATAGGGAAAACAGATGTGGCAAATGAGGCACCGGTAACAGATAGCATAGAAGGTAAACTGGTAGGTGACAACACTGAGAAACAAGCAGAGCAACAGGCTCCCTCACAACAACAGGTTCATGCAGAGACAGTGCCACCAACAACAACTGAGCAATCCAAACCTTTGCTTAAAGACATGCAAACACAAACTGACCTACCAGAGGTCACCACAAGCAAACAAATTGCTCACACCGGCGGAATACAAATTGTTGACTCTTCAAATGCAGAATTCAAACCGACAAATGTGACAGAAGTTCTTTTGGATTCTATCAAAAAGATAACAAAGTGTAGTTCACAAGCATACAAAGCAATTGATGACACAATTCCAATTTTGAAAATGATAGCACCTAAGTGCAATATAGATAATAAAGATTCTTTGAATCAACTTGACACATTGTCTAAATATATTACTGACAACACTGTGACAGTTGAACAAATAAAAGAGGAACCATTCAAGGAGAGACTAGAGAAGGAAAAACACAAGTTCTTTGAAGAAGAAATAAAGAAGTGTACAAGATAATTTGACACTCTTTTACTGAAACTATGTAGTACATTGAAGGAATTTAAAACCTTGTATAGAGATACATGTAAAACTAACTTTTTGACAGTAGATATAGATTGGAAGATCAGCAAGATACAGGAAGAAATAAATCAACTAGCTGATAATTTCATTAATTCATCTGAACCATTATTAGTTTTTGAGCAAAAAATAACATGTTTCGAGGAGGAACTTCTAAAGTTGGAAAGAGAAGAGGGGAGAATAAAAGGAAAGGCTAAAGATCTAAAATGGAGACTAAATCCAAAATTAGACTACCTCACCTCCTTAAGAAAAGAAATATCTGATGCTTTAATTCAAGGACAGAAAACACCAATAGAGAAAATGCAACACCTCACCAGTACAATTCAAAGGACAGAGGCCGCATTAAAAGATAGCAAATGGTTCATTAAGAGCCTGAATCTGGTATTGCCAGATCTTTTTCAGATTGTAACCAACCGGTTACAAGGATGAAACAGGAAACCACACTCAATTGACCGTTTGACAACCTTTGTCATTGATGCCAAAGGGGGAGTAGTGCTAATGAGAAAAATAATAATCAGCAAATGGATCATCAGCTCAGGGGGAGCACATATTTTTTGGTACACAATTTTTGGTAAGACAATTCTGGTAGATTCTTTTTTATGATACTTTTTGGATTTTTCTCATGAGTGTTGCCATCAATGCCAAAGGGGGAGATTGTTGTCAAATGCACACTCCATTGAGATATTGTAGGTGATTGAAGGTTTTTTCATTGATGGCAACCTTACAATCCTATGATACCGACAAGACAATTTATCGGCACTAGTAAGGTCAAACTGTACACTGACACAGAGACCACCGGCAGTGAAAGGAAGTATAGCGACACCCAGGCCGACAGGAATTTTGTTTATAATATATTTTGTAATTAATGCCTCTTTAAGTTTCCTCTTGGAGAACTTGTCCTCGCTACAAAAGATTAGAGTGCCCTCTAAACAAATATGGTGCCTCGTGGTTGAGGAGTATTCAGCTAAGTCTGATTTTAAGACACACTCATGCCTGATATTGGCACCATGCTCTTTGATTCTTGTGATAAACGAATGTCCAGTTTCGCCAATATAGGGGGTGCCACAGGAGCAAATGACCTTGTAGACTCCTGACTCGAGAAAGACATCCTTGGAGTCTTTAAGATGGGGGGCATGCTTCTTCAAGGTGGATAAGGGTTTGAAAGCACACGAAATACCTTTTTTGAGAAGGTTTTTTTGAGAACTTTTTGGAAATGCCTTCAACATAAGAAAGCAAAACACCCAAAAGACAAGAAAGAATGGAGGGTGGGAGATTGGTGACAGACTGGAAATAGGGTTTGTCTTGGTGGAAGGCTCTATCAATTTGTCTGTTTGAGTATCTATTCCACCTAAAGACTTGATGAAGATGAGCAATCTCTTGATTAAGGTGGTCATTCTCACAAATGCAATGGGCTCTTAAGGCAAGGGTTTTGAGAATCCCAATTTTTTGGCTAGGGTGGTGATGTGAAGAAGAATGAAGATATAAATTGATATGGGTAGATTTGTGGAAAACCCTACGAGCGAGGGAGCCATCAGGTCTTTTAACGATTAAAATATCAATGAAAGGCAATTAGTTGTTGGACTCAAGCTCTATGGTGAAGGTGATGCATGAAGAAATGTTGTTGAGGTGGGCATGAAAGTCTTGTAACTTTTCAAGACCATGAGGCCATTAAACATTGGTTGTATCCGTGTATCGCTTCTACCACTTTGTCTTGGGTGGCCAAGAATGTAAGGCCACTTCCTCAAAGTTTTCCATATTTAAGTTGGCTATAACCAAGGAGAGCGGGGAGCCCATAGCCACATCCTCAACCTGCTCATAGATGACTCCTTTGAAAGAAAGGAAAGTGGATCTCAAGAATAGCTCCACCAAGGAGGAGATCTATGCACTAACCTTGCGTTTGACAATATCTATAGAATCAAGAATGGGAACCTTAGTAAACAAGAAGACCACATCAAAGCTTACCAAGATTTCATGACTATCGAACTTGGTCACTTTGATAAATTGGACAAAATAAGTGGAGTATTTGACTAAGAAGTTGGAGTTACCCACTAGAGGAGAGATAAGTTTGGCTAGGAAGGAGGCTAATTGATAAGAAGGGAAACCAATGGTGTCGATAATGGGTCTTAAAGGAATGTCAACTTTGTGAATCTTTTAAATCCCATAGATACGAGGGGTGGCTTTCTTGGTCGAAAAAAGACGTCACTTGGTTGCATCATCAAATGAGGAGTTAGAAATTGCCAATTTAACTTTCTTCATGATCTTGGGGTATGGGTTACAGGAAATAATTATGTAGCTATGGTTATCAGCAAGAAAGGCATAGATTTTAGAAAGGTAATCCATTTTGTCCATAATGACTGTCGCATTGTCCTTGTCCACTTTGGAAATAATAAGGTAATTATTTCTCATAAGTTTATTAAAACTAAGAATCTTTGCTTTAGGTATGTTTCATTTGGGATTTTTAGCATGTCGAAGAGCCACGACACAATCCTGTCTAACCTCTTTAGCAATATCAACAAGGAGTGTGCAAACAACATTTTCAATTTCAATAAGGAATTCGACATGAGCAATGGCACACAGAGCCATAGGAAAGCTAAGACAACATTTGAGAAAGTTAAAGGTGAGAGTTTCAATGGAACCATGAGATAAATTGACCACAAGATTTGACTCCTAGTTGTTAACACGAGGGAGAGGGGTGAATGACCAAGGAAGGAGGAGACAACTAGGGTTAAGAGGAGAGGACACTTCCATTTATCTCATGCCTCTTTAAGTTTCCTCTTGGAGAAGTTGTCCTCTCTACACAAGATATCAGTGTACTCTAAAAAAATATGGTGCTTGGTGGTTGAGGAGTGTTCAACTAAGTCTGACTTTAGGACATGCTCATGCCTGATATTGACACCATGCTCATTGATTCTTGTGATGAACGAACATCTAGTTTCGCCAATATAGGGGATGCCACAGGAGCAAATGATCTTGCAGACTCTTGACTCTAGAAAGACATCCTTGGAGTCTTAAAGAGGGGGGCATGCTTCTTCAAGGTGGATAAGGGTTTGAAAGCATATTGAATACCTTTTTTCAGATCTTATTGAACATGCCTTCAACATACAAAAGGGAAACACCTGGAAGACAAGTAGGAATGGAGGGTGAGGGATTGGTGATAGACTGGAAATATGATTTGTCTTGGTGGAAGGCTCTATCAATTTGTTTGTTTGAGTATCAATTCCACCTAAAGACTTGATGAAGATGAGTGAGCTCTTGATTAAGGTGGTCATCGTCACAAATGCGATGGACTATTAAGGAAAGGGTTTTGAGAATACCAATTTTTTTGGCTAAGGTGGTGATGCAAAGAAGAATGAAGTTATAAATGGGTATGGGTAGATTTGCAGAAAATCTTACAAGCAAGGGAGCCATCAGGTGTTTTAAGGATTAAAACATCAAGGAAAGGCAATTGATTGTTGGACTCAAGCTTTATGGTGAAGGCGATACATGGAGAAATGTTGTTGAGGTGGGCATATATGGTTGATTTGAAGGTGAAACAAGAATGTGTAGACTATATAATATTTATATTCAAATTGAGGAAAATGATGTAAGGGACAACTTATTTGTATATATACTTTTATGTTTTATCGATTAATGCAATTGTTGACTATCTATTGATGCTATTTTTTTCTTTGAAATAGTTTCCTATTTTAATCACTATGTCTCATATATTCTAAAAATGTGTGAATATTTGTTTTCCTCTTTTCTATGACATAGTGATTTGATAGCATAGAGATAATATCTATTTTGATCACATACTATAAATTCCTTTTCAAAACATATATAAAATATAAAGCAAAAAAAAAATTAATACTAAATTTCAATGTTGTAAATGTTAAAATTTTTGACAAAAATTTAATGTAAATAAAATAATATTATTAAATATTTATTAAAAATTAAAATACCTCTTAAATTTATTAAGTTTGAATAATTAATTTTTTTCATTTAATGATTGAAAAATGAAATGAAATTTTATTAAATTTAAAAAAAAATTCAAATATTTTAAAATATCAATTTTAATTTTTTTAAGAATATTTTCTAATTTTTAAAATAAAATAAGAAAATAAAGTAATATTAAATATCAATACTATTGATGTTAAAAATTTTAATATAAATAAAATAAAATTATACACTCTACTATAAAAACTTAAAAGGCATATATTAATTTCTTATAAAAGAATTACAAAAAGATTATAAAAGACAAAACAATGAAAACTCTATTTCTTCACTTTCAAAGGCAATGGAGATAAAAAAATCAACCTTTTTAACAATTTGTCTTGAGCAGGCAATGGAGACTGCAAAAAATGCATTGCAATGCAATGTCTTCCACTAGAAGTTTGAAAATGTCGAATTTCAAGGTTGAATAAATTGTGAAAGTTGTTTCTAGGGTTTTCTTGTGATTGAAATTCATTTTCTTTTCACAATTTTATACCAAATTAAATGCATATAGACATCAAAATTGTGTTCAACATTGGAGGTCAATGATTTAGAAAAAAATCACCATATTTTGGATGAAAAAATCAGCAAACCTATTGATTCCCAATTTTTTTTAAAAATTATGAACTTTCACTATTTTTCCTTCTTTGATTAGAAATGGACCAGAGAATAGTTCTAAATCCTATAAACCATAATGGAATTAGAGAAGAGTTCTAGACCTTGTAAATCATAATGGACTACATAAGAGTTCGAGTTAAAATTTTGGATGTTATTAGATGTTAAAATTTTTTGCACTAATCAATAGGAAATAATGTGGATGTATTGATAAAGGCATTAGATGATATCAAATAGCACTAGTATCAAAATATTTGCACTAGATAGAAGCAAATAGTAGAAATTCAAAGTACACAAATGAAATCAAACAATCTTAAAACTTTCAAAGGACCCAAATTTTAAATTGAATAGATTGCGTAGTTAATATATATGCACCTATGATACATGAAGAAAACAAAATGTATAGGGAAACACTTTAAAGAGACTAGATAGACAAAATGAAACTCAATCATATATTGGAAACTTATTATAGTAGCATGTATAAAATGTAGAGTTTTGGATGAAATTATTAGCAAAATAATAGACTGCTCAATGATTAGATAAAAAAGAAATACATGAAAATAAAATAACTTAAAAATACTAGATCATCAATTTATATGAATGTAATAATTCTTTATTACACAAATGAAAAAACTTGAAATAATAAATCATTATTTCATATATATTTTACCATTATTTATTTATTTTTTACATAAAAATGAATATTTTTCTACACATTGTAGAATATAGAGTTACTATAAAATGATATATACATATTCCTTTCCACGACTTTTAAATGATAAATTGTCGTTTTGTGTTCTTTTCCACGATCTGAACTTGTGAATAGGTGAAGTTGTAGAGGGGACCTCACGATTCCAAATAAGCTAAAAAAAATTCTAGCAATCGTAGAACGAAAAAAAGGATACGTACTAGTGAAATGACTTTGAAATGATAATATCGACACTAATTGGAGAAATCGGAATCTTATTTTCCGTCTGCGGTGGCAATGGCAGACCAAAACTTTTGGAAAGGAGTTCAAGAAAGGGAAAGAAATGATCTATACAGAGTACTATGACGAACCTTGGGTGGCAAGAAAATTAGCAGTCTTCTTTGATTAGTGGAATACTCTCTCCGTTAAAACCCAAAAATGTCTTCTGCTCGACTTTAGTTGCTGTTGATATTGGGTTTAATGAAATATTATTAGTGTGATAATTAAATTAGCTGTAGTCAAGTCAAAGTACCTAGCTCTTCGAAGTATCGATATAAATTAGTATGTATTGAAGTTCTACACCTGATTTATTCTTTTCATTTTATGCGCAGTCTATTTTTAGACTGCGATCTATTTTCATTATGTTTCTTTAACTTTAGTCAAGGAAGAAAGAAAAAAACTAACTTTATTATGAAATCATCACGTAGCTAGTTTCTGAATTAGTTTTCTTTTGTTCACTGTAGGAAACTACTTGTGAACTTTACATTATATGGTTTACCCGTACCTTCGCAGACTTTTGTAGAAAATTCATTTTCATTCTCAAATCCTTGTTCACATTAATTTGCTGCACTTTGAACTAAGAAAAATCACTTGAAGACTTTATCAACATTAAGGGGTAGGTTTTTCGCAACGCCTTCTGCGGTTGTGCAATCAACCATTCACTCTGCTTTTTATTTCCACGCGTTTTCATTCCTCAACATCATTGTTCAAACAGAGAATGCTGTTTCAAATTCAAATGCATTGGGTAGTTGTGGTTCGCTTTGTAATTTATCTCTGTTTTGTGGGGTTTACTGCTGCTTCAAAATGTGATCCTGAAAAGTGTGGTTCCCTGAATGTGAGTTACCCTTTTTGGATTCACAATTCTCATTGTGGATACCCTGGCTTTCGGATCAATTGCACCAAGGATGAAGATACTGGAAATATGGCTCTATTTCTTCCTGTCAGTAATGATAGTATTTGGGAAAACAGAACAAGAGCTTATTATAAGATTTGGAAAATCGATTATTCTGGTTACATTGTCATTAATTCCACTTCTCTTAAAGCCTCTTCGTGTGGGCAGGCAGACGGATTAATCAAGTGGTTTGCCGCACCCGGGCCTTTCTATTTTTCTAAGTTCGATAAATTTGTAGTTGTTGGTTGCAATACAACCGGTAGTTACACATTCGAGGACGGATGGGGAGAAGCCAAATGTGTATCTTCATGTGCCTCTCGCCCTAGAGTTGATGCACCATACTGCCGTTATGGCTGTTGTGAAATTACCCTTCCAGATAATCATTGGCGGATAAAATTTACGGGCGGAGGTGTGGATAATTTTAATCAATTCTGTAGCTTCTCCACCATAATGGATCCCTCCACCTTCACTGTAGTCGGCAACATAACAGACCTCTTTCAGACACAAAGTACAAAGCCTTATTATGGTCTCCGCCTAAACTGGGGCATCGGCAGTCATAATTGCTCCACAGCTAAAGGAACTGCCGATTATTCTTGCTCATCTAATGCAGAATGCATTGACTCGCCTTCCGGAGGTGGACACTTATGCAGATGCCTTCCTGGTTACGAAGGAAATGGTTACTCCAATGGCACAGGTTGCACAGGTATGACCTAGCACAGTTCTTTTTAATTATAAGCATTATTAGTATCTTGGTTTCTCAATTTTATTTTTACTTGAATCTGTTTATCTAAATTCGTTTTTCATTTGAAACAAAAGTAAAACGAATCTCCATTTTTCTTGTTAACTGGACAGCATGGATCTTTACCTATCATGTTTTGTCTTGTATAATCATTTATTTTCTGAAGTCCCTTCTCCTCATGCTTTGATGATATGTAGACATTGACGAATGCCGCAATAAAACCTTGAGTATATGCGTGGAACCATCCCAGGGAGGTGTATGTCATAATTTGCAAGGGTCTCACAATTGTTCATGTGCAAAGGGTTACACTGGAGATGACTTGAAAAACGGGTCAAGGTGCGAGTGGGAAAGATCAAATAAATCTGCCATGTTTGCAGCTATAGGTGACTATGTGCAACATCAAATATCTTTAATGCAATTTAACAAAAAAATTGTAAGTACGTAGTTGATAACAATTCTGTTCGTTATGTCACCAGGCTCTGTTTCTTCATTCGTTGGAGTTTCATTAGGAGCCTTCGGATTAGTCTTGTTTCTGAGAATGCGTCATCAAAAACAGGCAAGGGAGGAGTATTTCCGATGTAATGGAGGTTTTTTGCTACAAAGAATCCTTGCAGAAAAGGGAAAACAGACGGAGGAAAAAATAAAGATTTTTTCTGAAAATGAGCTTAAAAGGGCCTCCCAATGTTATTCAGATGACATGAAGCTTGGTACCGGTGGTTCAAGCACAGTATACAAAGGGATCCTGTCAAATGGTACACCTGTGGCCATTAAAAAATTCAAGGAATTTCCCATTGGTGTAGAAAGTGAGGAAGCCATGAATCAGTTCATTAACGAGATCGTGATTCTCTCGGGTCTTGATCACAAAAATGTGGTGAAGTTGGTTGCTTGTTGCCTGCAAACACAATCTCCTCTTCTTGTATATGAATTCGTTGATGGGGGAACAATTTCTCATCAGCTACATTCTGGTCGTTTGACTTGGCAGACTCGCCTGCAAATTGCAATGGGTAGTGCAAATGCTTTGACATATCTACATTCAGAATTAGATCGCCCCATTATCCACAGGGATGTGAAATCAACTAATATTCTTCTCGACAAAACCATCACTCCAAAAGTTGCAGATTTTGGGATATCTCGGCTACTGTGTGGGAATGATACACATCTCACTACCAATATAATGGGCACCTGTGGTTACATGGATCCTGAATACTATGAAACGGGAACAATAACTGAAAAAAGTGATGTTTACAGCTTCGGCGTTTTCCTTGCAGAGCTCCTCACAGGTCGAGATCCCTTGTCTCCTGGAAGACCTCCACATGAAATCATCTTATCCAAGTTTTTTCTTTCCAAGTGTAAGGATGACAGCTTGAGTGATATTTTGGATCCAAACGTGAAGAACGAAGAGAACCTGGATCAGATGACTGCTGTGGCAAGTCTAGTTAGAGAATGTCTTTGTCCAGAAGGAAAGGGAAGACCAACCATGAGAGAGGTGAAGATGAAGCTAGAGGAGATTGAAGTTTCCACAAGGCTCACCACATCAACTTCATGTTTAAATGTTCCAAGTTACCACATTTCAAGTGAGACTCAAATTGAGTCAACAACTTCTCTCTTTCAGCTCACAGAGATCTCTAGGATGCAAGGACGCTGATCTTGATTTCGTTTTACATATATTTTGAAGATTACATAAACAAAAAAATTAGTATGTAGAGTTATTATTGGCTTTTAGTAGTATTGGTGTTTTATCCCAAGATTACTTGATGAAAGTATTATTCCAGTTTACTGTTGTGTATGGGACTCTTCTAGCAGCACGAAACAGTTTGAAGTCTTGAAGCAGCTGTAGTTTGGTAAGGTTAGTTAAGTTTGTTTTGGATCTTGTGTTGGGTGTTTGACTGAATGGTCAGCTCCTTTTTTGTTGTTGTTGTTTGTGTGTTTACTTTTGGCAAACATTGTGTTATTTGTTTGTTGAATTTGTGTTGTTTGTAAAGGGTTCACAATCCCTCTCAAAATTTGTTTTGAAATTTGTACAAATAAATTTATGAGAAAATAAAAAATGTTTAATGGATTTATTTAATGCTGATATTATTATTTGTTGGGATTATTATGTTTTTCTGTCTATTGTTAGAAATTTAAAGTTTTATATATGTAATAGAAAATTTAAGTTAATTAAAATAAAATTGAATGTAAAATTTAAGGCGATTGAATTCATTGACCTGCATAAAATGATCTTATAATTCTTATATAGAAAAAAACAGCTTGTAATTGTCATGTCATAACCTACTTCTTAAATATGATCTGTTTGATAAGATTATTAATAGTTTTCTAATAATGATCCTAAGTATAAGTAAAGTTATTAACATTCTATATGATTTAATTAATGTATTCTTATCTTTATACAACTTTCTAATGATTGATTGGAACAAGATCTCCTAACTTTAAATCCATACATAGAACCTCATCTTAAATAAAATCATGTTTTTGTGTGTGAGGGATCCTAATAAAACAATAGTATGACCAAATTACTCATCAAAAAAGACTATTAACAAAATTGAGCACACAAATTGGAAAAGCAGATTGTGAAAAATAAATCGATCTAACTAGGGATTAAGAAATAGAATAAGGGAAGGTGATGCACCTAGAATTTGATTGATCTATTTTTAGAAATGGACTAGAGAAGAGCTCTAGAATATAAAAAAACAACTGCAGCTAGATGTTAAAAAAATTGCGCTAAATAGCAACAAATAATGTCAATGTATTGATAAAGGTATTAGACAATACCTGGTAATGTTGATATCAATATATTTGCACTAGATAAAAGAAAATAGTATGAATTCTAAGTGGACATAAATTCAAACTATCTTAAAACTTTGAAGGAGTTCAAATCTTCAATTGTTTAGATTGCATAGTTGATCTAGATACCTGTGATACATGAAGACAAGCAAATGGATAAGGAAACACTTTATAATGGATAAGGAAACACTTTATTTTAGGCTTATGGAAAAAGAGCAAATAGATAACATAAAACCTCAATCATATAATAGAAACTAATTATGATGGCATGTATATAATGTAGATACTAACACTTGTCAAAAGAAAGATAGAATATAAGAAATTGAAACGATTTTAAAATGATAGACTATCATTTTATATAGATGTGACCATTCTCTATTACAAAAAAAAAAAGACTGAAATAATAAATCATTTATATTTTATTCACATAAAAATAAAATGACAATGAAATAATAATGCATATTTTTTCCACACATTGCAGAATATAGAATGACTATAAAATGATATATACAGATTGCCTTCCACGTGAACATGGAATGACTTTCAAATGATAAATTGTCGTTTTGTATTCTTTTCCACACTGAACTTTTGAATAGGTTAAGTTGTATAAACGATCTCCCTACGAATCTTAGAAGCTCAAATATTCTAAAAATCGTAGAACAAGAAAAAGGGACACGTATGAGTGAAATGACTTTGAAATGATAATATCACCAATAATTGGGGAAATCGGAATCTTATCTTCCATCTGTGGTTGCAGTGGCAGACCAAAACTTCTGGAAAGGAATTCAAGGAAGGGAAAGAAACGATCTCTCTATTACTATCACAAAACTTTAAGTTAGAGAGAAAGTTAGCAGTCTCTTTGGATTACTGGAATACTCTCTCTGTTAAACCCCCAAAAATTTTCTGTTCCACTTCAGTTGCTGTTGATATTGGGTTAAATAACGTATTGCTGAATTGATATAGAAGTCCTACCTCTTCAAATTATCAGTATAAATTATTATAAATTGACGTTGAGCACCTGCTTTCTGACAAACGGACAATAATTGCTCTGAAGGCCCAGGATAGAGGGATGAAAGATACGTTAGTTATTTTATACGAGAGAAGATAGATAGCCAACAAATTAAACGCAGTTAAATCGATAAACCATAGAAAATGCTGAGCTCATTGCCAATAGAAAGATTGATTTAGAGGACTTGGACATTATTCTTATTAATTTTACTAATAATTATGGAGCCTAAAACAAGATGCACAACTATTCAGATATCATTTGAATTCGTTATCAGTTTGTCAACGAAGCTCAATCCTTGATCTCCATGTAAGATGACTTTATTGTGGAGACAGTCCAATCAAATAAACAATTTTAAACAAGAAAAGTGTTCGTTTGTTCTTTATATGTCATCTCAAGTTCTATGTTACAATCACAAAGGGTGGATAGTTGAAGTTGTATTGAAGGAAGGCTTACATATTGAATCATTTAAATATTTCATTTATTAAAAATTGAAAGATAAAATTCATTTCAAGGTTCGGATTCATGTCAGTGGAAACAACTCAGAATCTTCTAGACGGCTCATGACCTTCTCTTTCCCTCCTCTTCTCTCATTTTAAATCCATCTTCTCTCCTCACTCAGGCTCTCTAGCTTTTCCAAATAATTTCTCTTGGTTCTCTTGGTTATTCAACCTATCTTAGACTCTCTCTTTCTGGGCTCTCACAGTTTTCTCTTGCTCTCTCACTCACTTGCTACAACAGTCTCTAGTTTGCTACAACACTCTCAAGCTCTCATGATATCTCTTGCAACTCTCTTGGCTTTTGTCAAGCCTATTCGATAATATCTATCTATTTATCCTATCTTTGAGCATCTTGGGATTTATCACATCCCTCCTCTATCATTTATTTTATTTTCCATTTATCTTTTATTCTATCAATCTACTTGGGTTGTCCATGGAGGTGGAACACCAAAATGAGGGTTTGACCGAGGAAAACTCCAAAACACAACCCCCAACATTTTCCTTTCTATCTTGTGTGCAGGATGCATTAGAGTAGACTCATTTGGCTAGAGGCTTCATAGCCTAGACCTATTGTTTGCTTACGTTCTTTCCTTTTTCTCCTTCCATTTTATCTTGGTTATTTCGTATATCACATTTACTAGTTTAGCTTCATTACTTTTCGTGTTTTATTGCATTATAATCACACCTAGAACTCCCTGTATGAACTATGTACCTCATCCGTATAGGACGACAATGCGCCACACTGGTGTCCCAGACCCATGTGCTCGTCCTTTGGATAAAGGCTTGACAAAGTCGTCTAAGAGCCTCATATAGTGGTTAACTACTTAACTCTATCATTTTTTTATCCCCTAGCTCACTTTAGTGCCATTTTGAGTGAGGTAGCGGAGGATCGATTTGTCCTCTGAAATTCATCATCTTGGAGGTAACAAATCCCCTCCTAGATACATTTTAGTGAACCTGACGTGAACACTTCTTTTGTATTATTTTCAAAAGCATTCCTTATCGTTCCTTCATTCATTCAACGACCCCCTAAAAAAAAAAAGGACAATTCTAAATGGGTGATCATATGGATCTGTGTCGCACTTTAGGCTAACAATGTCTACTCTGGTCGGAAGGGTTCCAGCTGGAGCAATTTGGCCCCATTCAGTAGCCTCATTGCGATCTTGTGGCAAGGGGTTTCCAGCCGGAACGGTGAACGCCTTGCCCTATATAGGTGCCAAAATCCACCCAAGCCGCTCATTTTGCATTGAACGGCTTGGAGTTAAGCAGGAGGGTGCAAAAAGTCTCAAAGCTCCGACTGGAAGGGTTTGGATGGTAAGTACCTTTTTTTTCTTTTAATTTTAAATGTATTTATTTTAACATATTAATTTATATTATTTTTTTTTAAATCGTTTTTAATAGAAAATTAGTTTGTTAAAGTTTTTAAAAAATATATATATTTTTGTATATATTCTATCATATTAGTTTAGAATATTAGAAAATAAATACACACATACATATGTAGACACATACACAAACATACGCATACATATGTACATACATACATACAAACCTACATACAAACCTACATACAAACATACAAGAACATACATACCTACCTACATACATGTACATACATAGATATAAAATAATTATATGTACACCTTACGGCATACACATACATACCTATTTCTACATACATACATACACACATACATGTACATACAAATACATAAATACATACGTGCATACATACATAAATATACTTAAAATAATTATGTACGTCTTAGGACATATGTACACCTCAAGACATGCTATGAGGGGTGGTGTGTGGTCCTACGGGATCACACACATGTGTGACCCCACAGGACCACACATGACCCCTCATAGCATGTCCTGAGGTGTATGTATGTATGTGTATGTATACATCCTAAGGAGTATATAATTATTTTATATGACCCCTTACGACCACTAAAGGCCCCTTGCTACACATGTGCACCCCCTAGGACCTATTATGACCACATAAGACCAAATGGTGTCACAAGGGATCATATGTGGTCCTAAGGGGTCACACATGTGTTCTAACACATGCATGACCCCTTTGGACCATTTAAGGCCCCTTGCAACACATGTCCACCCCTTAGGACCTATTAGGACCACAAAAGACCAAATGTTGTCGCAAGGGGTGATATGTGGTCCTAAGGGGTCACACATGTGTTAGAACACATGCATGACCACTTAGGACCACTTAAGGCCCCCTGTGACACATGTGCACCCCTTAGGACCTATTAGGACCACAAAAGACCAAATGTTGTCGCAAGGGGTCATATGTCATCTTAAGGGGTCACACATGTGTTAGAACCCACATGTGACCCCTTAGGACCACTAAAGGCCGCTTGAGACACATGTGCAGCTCGTAGGACCTATTAGGACCACAAAAGACCAAATATTGTCCCAAGGGGTCATATGTGGTCCTAAGGGGTCACGCATGTGTTCTAACGCATGAATGACCCCTTAGGACCACTTAAGGCCCCTTGCAACACATGTGCACCCCTTAGAACCTATTAGGACCACATAGGACCAAATGGTGTCACAAGGGGTCATATGTGGTCCTAAGGTGTCACACATGTGTTAGAACACATGCATGACCCCTTAGGACCATTAAAGGCCCCTTGCGACAAATGTGCACCGCTTAGGACCTATTAGGACCACAAAGGACCAAATGGTGTCGCAAGGGGTCATATGTGGTCCTAAGGGGTCACCCCTTAGGACCACTAAAGGCCCCTTGCAACACATGTACACCACTTAGGACCAGATAGAACCAAATGGTGTTGCAAAGGGGTCATATGTGGTCCTAAGGGGTCACCCATGCGTTAGAACACATGAGTGACCCCTTAGGACCACTATAGGCCCCTTGCGACACATGTGCACTCCTTAGGACGTATTAGGACCAGAAAAGACCAAATGTTCTTGCAAAGGGTCATATGTGGTTCTAAGGGGTTAGGCATCTGTTCTAACACATGTGTGACCCCTTAGGACCACTTAAGGCCCCTTGCGATACATATTCACCCCTTAGGACCTATTAGGACTACATAGGACCAAATGTTGTCACAAGGGGTCATATGTGGTCCTAAGGGGTCATGTGTGTGTTCTAACACATGCGTGACCCCTTAGGACCACTTAAGTCCCCTTGCGACACATGTGCTCCCCTTAGGACCTATTAGGACCAGATAAGACCAAATTTTGTTGCAAGGGGTCATATGTGGTCCTAAGGGGTCACACATGTGTTAGAACACATGCATGACCGCTTAGGACCACTAAAGGCCCCTTGTGACCCATGTGCACCGCTTAGGACCTATTAGGACCACAAAAGACAAAATGTTGTCAGAAGCAGTCATATGTGGTCCTAAGGGGTCACACATGTGTTTTAAGACATGCATGACCCCTTAGGACCACTTAAGGTCCCTTGCGACACATGCGCACCCCTTAGGACCTAGTAGGACCACATAGGACCAAATAGTGTTGCGAGGGGTCATATGTGGTCCTAGGTGGTCACGCATGTCTTCTAACACATGCATGATCCCTTAGGACCACTTAATGTCCCTTGCGACAAATGTGCACCCCTTAGGACATATTAGGACCACATAGTACCAAATGGTGTTACAAGGGGTCATATGTGGTCCTAAGGGGTCACGCATGTGTTCTAACACATGTGTGACCCCTTAGGACCATTTAAGGCCCCTTGCGACATATGTGCACCCCTTAGGACCACTTAAGGCCCCTTCCGACATATGTGCACCCCTTAGGACCACTTAGGACCACAAAAGACCAAATTTTGTTGCAAGGGGTCATATGTGGTCCTAAGGGGTCACGCATGTGTTCTAACATATGCGTGACCCCTTAGTAAGGCCCCTTGCGACACATGTGCACCCATTAGGACCTATTAGGACCACAAAAGACCAAATGGTGTCACAAGGGGTCATATGTGGTCCTAAGGGGTCACGCATGTGTTAGAACACATGCGTGACCTATTAGGACCACTTAAGGCCCCTTGTGACACATGTGCACCCCTTAGGACCACTTAAGGCCCCTTGTGACACATGGAAACAAGCTCATTAGCTGCCTAGAAGAGAGCAATTGGAGAAAAGCAAAGGAAATTGTTAAAGGGTGATAAATACATAGAGTGTATCCAATACAAACAAATAATGTCTGGAGCGTGTGATGTGGTCTCTAATTTATGTCCAGAGGGACTAATTGGTTTTGGATTTGGACGGGGAAACCTATTGGGCCACGCTTGGAGGAAATCATTTTGTTCATGCAAGGGCCACCTTTTTTCTATTATGAGAATGATGATTTTGCACCGATGGATATTTGGAAGACAATTTCCAAAAATTTCTATGGTGTGGAACCAAAGTTGGTGGACTCGAAGTACACTTTTCAGCGTCTTAGAAGACTAAGAGGCTATGTACACAATCTCCCAATAGAAGGGAGATTTTGAAAGAATAATTCTCTGGTCTTCTGGAAGTTGAAATATACTTCGATGAGTCCACCAACTCTGGTTCGACACCATAGAAATTTTTGGATATTGTCTTCCAAATATCCTTTGGTGCAAAAGCATCATTTTCATAATAGGAAAAAGGTGGCCCTTGCATGAACACATTGATTTCCTCCAAGCATGGCCCTATAGGTTTCCCTGTCCATCTCCAAAACCAGTTAGTGCCCCCGGACATAAATTAGAGACCACATCACACACTCCAGACATTGTTTGTTTGTATTGCATACTCTCTATGTATTTATCACCCTTTAACAATCTCCTCTGCTTTTCTCCAATTGCTCTCTTCTGGGCAGCTAATGAGCTTGTTTCCATGTCATTCCAGATAATGCAGACCTACTTGGTTTCTTTTATGAAATTTACTTGCACCCCAAGTATGACCTATTAGGGCGACATAAGACCAAATTAGGACCTATTAATTAATTTGTACATATGCAAAATTGTGAATTAATTTTAAATTTATTTCACTTAATTGTAAATTAATTTGACTTAACTTGGGGTCCTAATTTGACTTAATTTGACTAATTTTCAAATTAATTATTGTATATGCAAATATATGTAATTGTAAATTAGACATATATTGAAATTTAAAATTAAATTTATAGTCGTTTAAATTTATTTTGTGCATAGATCTCTAGAAATTTATCTAAAATTTGTCTTTATATCTAGAAAATTTTAACTCAAGTATGCATTTATGACATTTAAATTTCTTTAATTTTTTTAATTTACATGTTTTTAAATATGTTTAAAATGATTTAAATGTATGTATACGTTTTTAATTATTTTTTAATGAGTACTACATACATGCACATGTGTAGATATATATCTATATCTACATTATCCATTGAACATCATGTCTGACAAGCCTGGATCACATAACACGAGTACTTCTGAGCCTAGTGTTCATCCTCGTGGGAGTGAGAAGACGTCACATAGGTCTGCAACAACTCCACAAGAGAGACAACAACTCTACAATCAGACTGCTGAGGCACTCCAACATGCCTTAGATCATTTAAATATCACTTTGGGAAACATGCGTGATCACACAAATAAACAAAGGGGTGAGACTATTAGGCATGAGCTAGTTCATATGGTTGACCTCATCGACAATTATAAACCATATGATGAGGTCAACGTAGAGGAATTCTATAGATCCCTTTTACACAGTGTACGTGGTACTATGAAATGGGACACGATGAATGATAGGGTTTCCACAGCTGATGTGAAAACCATGTTTCCTCTTTATCAGGCCTTTGGTAGGGTGAAAGGCTATATGCCTACTAGGTGCACAGATGCACTAGTAGCACCACTTATCTATCCTAGATGGTTAGCCACTCATCATAGGTGGCCCAAAAAGGATGAGTTGCCCCTTTATTTTTGCAAACAATTGTTTGTAGAGTTTCATTTGTTGGATGATGTTGATTACACCGATTTTCTGAAACATGTTGGGCAAGGGAAGGGCTGATTTTCAGATAAGTTTAGAAGACCCGGTGCACCCCCACTCGTTAATAAATGGGCATTGATTGGTCCAAACCTTGTGGTTCTTCCCAAGAGTGCAGACCTAGCACATGATGCAGATAGTGTGCCAGATGACACTCGACAGTCCATATTTTTCAGTATTGCTACTATAGCCACATAGGTGGATGAGATGACATCAGACCGGGTGGGTAGATATTTATTGTGCTCTCATACTAGCATTCATGATGCATCAACGGGTGATGGTCCATATGTTTTAGTAGACATACCATCGCCGATGGATGCTGCACGCATGCATGACATAGATCCTTTATGACATATTTGCACATGCTTATCCACTCATCTCTTGGATGCATATCAGGTCATTGCTATGGATCATGGGATCCCACTATAGGATGCCCCATCATTTGTTAGGCGTGCACTAGGTAGACCAGGTGCATCTAGTTGTGGTTGTGAGCATACAAATTCTCAGCCTACTGCTACTGCACATCCTACTGCCCCTGCCCCAACATACAGCAGTTGGTCAAGATACACCTCCTCCTGTTTATACATCAGTTGATCAAGCCACAATACCTAATACTAGATTTTTGGGGTTGTTCAATACCATGCTTATGGAGCCAGACAGTGAGGGGGATCATGTTGCAGTGGGCTCCTTGCATGATTCTGACATCAATAGGATGGGACGAGCCTTACATGTTGCAGGAGAGGTATGAATTATATAATACATAATTTACTAATTTTAATTTATATATTTTATATAGCTACTTGATTGTACACATGAACTGCATAGATTAAATTAATTATATATATATTGGATTATATTTTTTGAACTATATAGGGTATCACGTCAGGGTCGATGTATGGAGATTTGGATGTTGCCACTGACCCAGTTGTTCATCAGGAGACACGGGTATATATAAAGTTTAAATTATTATTTTTTTGTTTTTAAGTTCTATTTAAATGGATATCTAGGTGTTGATTAAATAATTTCTTGAGTGATTTAAATTATATATATATATATCCAACAAAATGTGTGCATTGTCTAGGATGAGCGAGCTTTGCCCAGGATGAGCCATTCATCCTGCAAACGTTCTAGAGTCCAGCATGCACACGATGGAGGTGTTAGAAACCCCGAGGTACGTTTATCTACAACCTCATGTACATGTACATGTTCAAGTAGATTATATTTAAATAATAATGAATGTTTAAATAATATACATGTTCAAGTTCATGTGTGATTTTTATTGCAAGCACAAGGGGCGATGTTTGAGGATTTTTACATTTCCATCAACCCTATTCATCATGAGACACAGGTACCCACATTATAACTTTAAATTAATTGAATCTTAAATATTTAAGTTCTATTTTTATAGGGCTAGTTTGCAAGTTATGAATATATGTGTACACATGTATATCTAACAAAATTTCAGCATTGCGGGATGCACCACTATCACGCAGGTTGAGCTCCTCATCACATAGACATCCTAGAATCCTACATGCACATGGTGGTGATGTTAGAGATTATTTAGAGGTATGTTTTTCTACATGCAAATGCTCATAATCTATGTTATTTAAAAATTTTCACTTTAGTGCATTCAAATTAAATGTTTAATGTATGATTTTATGCGTGCATACTCTATTGCAAGTGCATGGATCAGGACATGCTTCAGGATAGGGCCCCAAGTGATCCATTCTTTATATATATGTGTATGTGAACACATTTTATAGACATTTGATATATATTTATACAAGTGTACTAGACATTTCATACATGTGTATTGTACACATTTCATATGCGCAGGTGTACTAGATATTTATTTCCCATATTTCATGTGTGTGTGTGTGTATGTGTTAGATAGATGTACACTTCATAGACATATATGTGTATGTATTATATAGATCTACATTTCATACTACTTTGCACATTTATATATAGATAGATTATGTTTTTGAAAGTTAAGTGTTTAAAAGATAGAATCTCTAAGTCATTTGAATTTAGTTAAGTGTTCTAGTTAATTGTACATGTGCATGTGAAAGTTAAGTGTTTATGTCTATTTTAACTTTGTTCATTGTTAAACAAATTTAGTCATTAAAATTTAATTTAGTTGTTCATTTTAGTTAAGTGTTTATGTACATGTTTAATGAACTTACTTCAAAAATTTAATATCCCCTTAAATCCCCTTAGGACCACTTCAAACACCTTAGGACAACATAATTAGATGAAACCAAACAACATAATTAAATGAAACAATATATGTGTAAATATAAATGAAATGAATGTACATAGATGAATAAAACGAATTCATGCATCTGTGAAAATATAAAAGAATCAATGACGCAGATATCCCGTTAAATGCCCTTAAGACCACTTAAAACACCTTAGGTCAACATAATTAGATGAATCTAGATAACCTAATTAAATGAAGCAATATATGTGTAAATATAATTGAAATGAATGTACATAGATGAATAAAACTAATCCATGCATGTGTAAAAATATAAAAGAATCAATGACGCAAACATCCCCTTAAATCCCCTTAAGACCACTTAAAACACCTTAGGACAACATAATTAGATGAATCCAAACAACATAATTAAATGAAACAATATATATGTAAATATAAATGAAATGAATGTACATAGATGAATAAAACGAATCCATGCATGTGTGAAAATATAAAAGAATCAATGATGCAAATGTCCCCTTAAATACCCTTATGATCACTTAAAAAACCTTAAGACAACATAATTAGTTGCCCATTTTAGTGAAACTATAAATACAAGCGTAACTATATATACAACATAATTAAATGAAACTATAAATGTGTAAATCAAAATTAAATGAATACATAGATGAATAAAACATGTAAAATCAAGGTATAAAACTTAAAATGAATGCATCAACAAAACTAAATTTCCACAAGTTATCCAAATTGCTACACATGTCTAGAAATATCTAAATATATATATATGAGTTTATCAAAATAAGACCTATCTAATATATTTTACTTGTTCAAACATGACGAGTGAACTTAAAGCTCGTGGTACATATAATCTGGATCCTCCCTATCTTTTATAATTTCTAAAAAAAATTCATGATCTTCAATAGGCAACCTTCACTTTTGGTTGCCACATCCTCTTTTTGGCAATGTCTCCAACTGCAATCTTGTCGCTCTTACTAAGTGACTGTAGTGTAGAACTTTTTGGCTAGGCATATAATCAATGAATGTTACACCATTTGTATCTATCTTTATTTGTTGATAATAGGTACCTTCAACAACAACTGAACCAGTGGGATATTGTTGCCCATCATCATCACTGACTGATTCCAATAACTTGCATTTTGGTTGTGTACATCTCAGTAGATAATAATCTACACTTTCAGTATTGTCAGGATTAGCAATCACTGCAAAAATATCACCTGTGAAAATAGACCATGCATTTATATATATTACAAGCAATATTAGTTCATTACACATTTTTAAATTAATTATAAAAAATTAAATTAATGAAGAATTTAAAAAATTGTACATGTACATATATGTAATTTACAAAATATGCATGCATGCACCTATAATAACTAAATCAGAAACACATTCATAATCAACTGAATATAGAGGATCATGAATATCAATAATGTCACTATCTTTGTAAGGAGGCATTGTGATAAAATATTTCATATACCATTTCAAAACATATCCATTAGCAATATTTTGACAATGAGTATCTCTGTTGTTCGCAATGCAATCAACACAAAAGCACAATTTTCCTCTTGCAAGAATAACACAAGGCTTGCTAAATCCCATAGTCATGACTTGATTAAAACTTCTATTACCATTAATTGATTGACAATTATAAGGATTTGATTGATCAATATCTGATAATACAAAAAATATTTAGTCAATTTTAGTTCATTTCACACACACATATATATATACACTCGAATTTTAAAAATAATTCAAGAATACCAAGAAGGTTTAAGAAAAATTAGATATATATATAACTTCCCAAAAATAACGCTTGTTGTAAGTTGTATCACGACCAGCAAAATCATTTTTGCACCATTCAATAATATCATTAGAATTACATATGGTGTTACCTATACAAAATCTCTTTCTTTAGAAAATTGGGCAACCCGCATGTGTGTGTCTATATATATATATATATATATATATATATATATATATATATATATATATATATATATATATATATATATATATATATATATATATGAAGATAATTTACCTGCAAGTTCATGTTGGCAAGGTGCACGCTTCACACATGCTCCTGCTCCATCATGCTCTCCTTTTCCATGTCCACTCTCAAAGAAGTTCCATAAAAACTTTACGCTACGTCGAGCATGTTGTAGGGATAACCAGTTAAAAGCTTTTGTAGACTTAAATTACCCCGACATGAATAACATATATATTTAAACTTTTAACCTATTATATACAATCAAATCATATATATATATATATATATATATATATATATATATATATATATATTGTAGCGTCCTAAAATTGCGACACTTGCAATTTCGACTGCATTTCGGTCTTCACGATGGCGACGCAACACGCAACCTGAATGGAGACCCCGAAACCTGATTATGACACCAAAAACTGCATTTTCTTGCACCCTGGCCTGAACCTCCTTTGCACCCTGCTGTCCCGGGAGGTGGGACCAGAGCGCCCAGCGCCCTGGTCCTTCAGGACCAGGGCACCCAGCGCCCTAGTCCCCCAGGACCATGGCGCCCAGCGCCCTGGTCCCTGGGTCCTATTTTGGGCCTGGTCTCTTTTGGACTTCGGGTCTTTATGTTTGCAAATCAGAAAATTATCTTTCCTGGTCGGCCTAAGGTCGGGAAAATCAGTCTATCAGCCCTAAATGACAAGTATATAAACTACATTTTCCTCTCTCATTTGGATAGAGATACATACATGATGGAAAAGGCGTGGAAACTATACTCAAGCATTCAAGCATTCAAGCATTCCTTCAAGTAATTGATCATTTCAAGTCTCCATTCAAGGCTAAGTGTTGCATTCAAGACAAGGATTCAACCATTGAAGAGGAGATCACATACTACATGCTACATACAACATACAACAATACAACAAACAACAACATTTATACCTTCTCACATAAGGATACAAACATCCTTACAACAAGGTATTAGTACTTGTTTTACATTACATTTACAGAAATTTCTCATTTCTTGGTTAATTCCAAAACCGGGGTTTGACCTAAAGGCAAACCCCTAATCCCTAACCCCTCAATCGTCTTCGCTTTTCTGTGTGTAGGTTGCAGGTACGCGGCTGAAATTGAAGATCTGGAATCCTTGTGCAGAGACGAACAGATCCCCCTTCGTTTCGCGGATTTTTCGGAGGACCGTGGCGCCGAGCGCCATCGTCCTGACAACTTTTGCTCAAATTTGCAGGACAGCGCCGTATCGACATTTTACTGCTAATTCTAGGTCCGCAGCTTCATCCTATATCCCTATCTCAGTTTATAAGCGAATCTTTGTCACTTTCTATGCATGCTTAGCTTAATTCTTCTATCAACATTCTTTACAAAAGAGGGTAGCCTTCCTTTCTTAACCCTTGAAACACATTTAGCATCCAATCTTGCATTGTGTGGGATTGGATCTTGTGGGTTTCAACCCCTCTTTTGAATGTAAAGTCTCTCCCCTAAGTGAAAACCATCAACCCTAGGGAATCTCCCTTCTCTCTCCTTGCGAGTTGGAAGAGGGGAGAGCAACTAGGGTTCGATCGCGATTTTCCGCTTTACATTTTGGTGAACCCGACATGAACATCCTTTCTGATTATTCATAGTTAGATCTGAAAATTGGATTCTTTGATTACATTTCCATGTTTGATCTTTTGCAAAATTTTAGAGGTTAATTGCATAAAAACCCTAAATTTTCTTTTTAAGTAATTAAACTTGTGAAATGTTTAATTGTTGATGCTTGTTTCAGATCTGCCCTTCTATTACAAATTATCAATTCATATTTGTGCTTTAATTTTAAAAATTAAGTGGTTAAGTGTCAAAACCCTAATTTTTGAAACCCTCTTGATTCAACCTTTGTCTGACAATTTCACTGATCAAAACATTTCCAAATCAGCTGTAACTTTGGATTCCGCAATAAAATCATAATATTTTTCATCCCTGAAAATTTGGAAAAAAGTTGCGAGGACCGTGTGCACTCCGAGCGCCATCGTCCCCGACATTTTTTCCGAAATTTCGGGAGCTAGATCTTACTGTATTTTTCTGCTAAAATCCAGAATTTTGGCTGATTTTATCAATTTTAACACCTTCAAAATTACGGTCAAAGTTGGTCTAGCGATTGCTTGGATTGAGGCTTCTAATCATTCAAAAATTGTTGAAATTGAAATTTGTGTCAAAATTGTGTTTCTTACAGTCCTAAATCTGAAAAGTGTGTTATCATTCATTCGAAATTTCAGTGATTTATTCAAATTTTTGCAATTTGTGACTTTTGAAATTAAGTGCTTAATTACAACAACTTTGATTTCCGCTTTCAGAATTGAATTTTGCGTGAAATTGAGTCAACTTTCGAATTTCAAAACTTTCATTGCGTTTGGTATTCCCTCTAAAATCATAAAATTCAAAATTTCAGTTTCCCTCTCTTTTTCAAAATTCAAATTTTGCATTTTTCGACAATCTTGATAGGGTTCAATTTTGAGATTGCAACTTTAATTTGGCCTATCTACAGATCGTAAAATCACTCAATTTTTTCAGATTAGCTTTAAAATCATCATAACTTTCATCCCTACAAATTTCGAAAAAATTTGCGAGGACCGTGTGTACTCCGAGCGCCACGGTCCCGGACATTTTTTCTGAAATTTCGGGAGATTGTCCTGATTGCATTTAACAGCTTAAATCTGGAAAATTGGCTGATTCTACTGAAATTTGCTACCTCTAGAATTCAAAATCTTCTCTCTTTCTTTAGTGTATGAGTTTTACAACAATAAGCCCTACCTACACTATTCCCGTTAGACGAAGCCTTAGAATTAAGTCTTTCCAAGGTTTAATTACTAAGGAGATGGAACCTAATTTGAATGGTCTTTTTAACGAGGACATGGGTAATTCCTCTAATCCTCTTAATGATGAAGAAGCTCTCCATGAGGTTTCTATAGAACAACTTTCAAAATTGGATAACCAATTTGACTATTTTCGACAATGGATGTCTCAAGAATACCCTGATAGTCAAGCTCTTCCTTTAATTGAGGGTCTAAAACGTATGCTTCAAAGTGATAAGAATGGAATTGATATTTTGCATGGTATCGCACACATTGTGGATTCAAATGTGATGCCTATGAAAAGTTGTGCCGAAACCTTAGGTTATACACAACCTCCTACTCAAGACAATCATTCTATTCCTTTGACGACTTCTATTGCTAGCATACCTACTTTTACATCAAACATAATGACTACTTCAACACAATACATTCCTCCTATGATCACTAGTCATGGGGGCAATCCTTCTTCTTCAATTAACCCTCTTCCTTCATTCAATCCGACTGCTTCATTCATTCCTTCAATGAGTGTTCCTTTTATATCTTCACAAATGAACATGACGCAAGGGGGCAATTCATTTAACCCTTCCATTCCTCCTTGTAGTGTTCCTCCTGTCCAATCATCTCCTATGACTAACTATCATAGTGTCCCACCACCTTACTCTCTACCTTCTTTCAATAACATAACACCTCCATCACAATCTAACATGTCTAATATGAACTCTTCCACTGAAGCGACCATTAACAATCTTGCACAAACTGTCTCTTCTTTACAGCAACAAATTGCCTCTATGAATCAATCTAAGTTTAGTGTGCCCACATTTGATGTTGCGAGCCCACTTTCTCTTGATATTGTTCGAGCTATTCCCCCTAAACATGTTGAAATTCCACATTTGGAGCTTTATAATGGTAAGGGTGATCCTCTAACACATGTTAAGACATTTCAAACAATATGTACCGATTTTGCTTATGACCAAAGGTTGCTTGCAAAACTGTTTACTAGAACATTAAGAGACAAAGCCCTACAATGGTATTGCTCGTTGCCTTCCTATTCTATTACTTCTTTCGAACAACTTGCAAATGCTTTCATTCAACAATTTCAAAACAATATAAGTCCTAAAGTTACTTTGATTGATTTAATGCATTGTAAACAAGGTGTTAAAGAAAAAGTGACTGATTTCATTGGTAGATATAAGCATTTGTATGCTCAAATTTCTTTTCCAGTGCCTGACAATGATATTCAAAGAATCTTCATTTCTAATTTACAAAAAGATATTCGAGACAAACTCCTGTTTTCTGAGTTTACTTCTTTCCAACAGTTGTGTGCAACTCTTCACAATTATCAACTGACTATGAGTCAAATGGAACAATCACCTCCTATGGCTCCGAGTGATAAGGGTGATAGTAGTCAACAACCATTTGGGAAGTTTAAACCAAACAGAGAGTCCATTAAATTCAATGAAAACATCATCAACAACAATGTGAATGCAGCATCAGGTGTGTCTCCTATTTCTAAGTTTTTCAAGAGAGAAAGAAAGTTTACTCCTTTGAATGAATCATTGCATAGTATTATGAATAAGTTATTGGAACAAAATGTGCTTACTCTTCCTCCTATAAGGCAAATTGATCCTGCAAAGATTAATTCACCTTATTTTGATAACAAATCTTTTTGTCAATTTCATCGTCAACCTGGGCATGATACTGAAAAATGTTTTTCTTTAAAGGGTAAAATTCAAGATTTGATTGATAATAATACTATCTTTGTTTCTAGAGTGAATGATAAAGGCAACAAATCCGTAGCTCCTCCTAACCAAAATCTTCAGATTTTCACGGATCCATTACCTTCTCATACCTCTAATGCGATTGATACTACTGATTCCTCTGTCTCACCTGATGATCTTGTGTCTATGACTCCGAATGTGATTAACTTTGTAGAGCAGCAGAAAATCCCTAAAGAACCTTCCATCACATTTGATTCCAGTGAAACTATCAGAGCACCTGATGGTCCTTTATATATAGTTGCAAAAGTCAAGAACACACCTTGCCGTGGAGTGCTTATTGATCCTTCTTGTATGGTTAATGTCATTACTGAAGAATTTCTTTTTACTTTGCAATTGAATCAAGTGATCTATGATGAAACAAATGTGGTTGTGAAATTATTTGATGCATTTTCTTCTCCTGCAATTGGTTCTATTACATTACCTATTGAGGTCCATAACAAATCCCTTGATGTGAACTTTGCTATTATTCCATCTTCCGAACAATTTCGTGTGAAGCTTGGCTATCCTTGGCTATCTTCCATGAAAGCTATTGCTTCTCCTATTCACAAGTGTTTGAAATTTCCCCATAATGGTGAAGTTGTTACTATCAATCATAGTCTCTTTAAACCAGCTGAAAGAACTTCTAGCGTTCCTATTGATTACTTTTGGCCTAAACAGTTTCAATCTCTTCCTCCGCGAAGTGATCATCTTTTCAAATCTTATCAAAAGTGGAAAAAAGACATGATCCTATCTCTAAGTGAACCTAGAACACCCAAACTTGACATTCCTATCATTCTTGAGAAGGAAGTTCTTCCTCTGAAAGATAAAACTAATGTCTTTCCTCAAGAAGATTCCCAACCCATTCCTATGGATGTGACTATGTCTATGCCTAATAAACCTTCTAAAAGTAGACCTATACCTCCTCGTCATGATGGACTTGGTCTTCTTCCTAAACCAAAAATTCCTCCTTTATATGGAGCAGTTCCTCCTCCTTCCTTCTATAGAGAGAAGAGACCTTCTTCTTCTCCTATTATCCAGCCTAAGAGACCACAACCTAAACACCCAAGTGATAAGGATGAGAACATTCCTCCTCCTCAATCTTCTCCACTCCCTACTAAGACTCGACGAAATCGTTCTGCACGTGAACGCCGACGAAAGCGTCGTCTTAGAGCTCAAGCAGCTGCTTCTCAAACTTTGCAATCTCCAAAAACACCTTCAACAAGCATTATTCCATTTTCTCCTCAGCCGACGATTGAGCCAAAATCTCCTAAACATAAGATGCATGATGGTCTTGATCCTGTGTAAGTTAAAGATCCTATTTTTATAAATCTTGATGATGATATAGACGAAACTGTTATTCATGATGCAAATGTTACTCCTGTTCATTCTGATAGTGAATATGAACTTGTTGATATTGATAACCATTTATCTAACGAATTTTCTAAAGCACTTATCCTAGCTCCTAGACAAGAACAACGTGGCTCGGAACATGAACATAGCCCTTGTTTGGATCTTGTGATAGCTCCATCTGCTGTGTTGGATGTTCCTCCTCTAGTGTGTTCCCTACCTTCCCGAAACATTGATCAGCAAGATCGGGGGGTAGATGACGTGCTAGACTAGTTTCATTAGCATAGCAGATTCTCTCCCCCTCTCTTTTGTTACTTCTTCTATATGTTATTCTCATTCTTCTATTTGTTGTCCTTGGTGTTGTCTACTTGAGGACGATGCAAAGCATTGAGATCTTTCAATCTCTCTCATGTTGACTCAAAAGACACATGTGTTCCCTTCTTCTAGGTGACCTTCCTTGATTGGGGAATGAAGAACAATTATGCATACATACATATGATATACATGAATTATCATACAGCATACTGACCCCGAGGAAAGCGAAGTCACCTTGTGCTTTGTGTTTTGTGTCTATTATCCTTGGGCTTATCTCACACTTGGGGGCTAAATCCTTGCGATAACGTGCTCCTTTCTCATTTCTTATATGTATCACTACCTTAAAGCAATCACCCCCGGTGAGGCGTGTGTGATCACTTTAACATAGGGGGGCATACATCCCGTTCATATCTTTTCAAGATACTTGAAAATTTCTTGACAAATTTAGCTTTGCCTTGAAATTTTTGATATCTTTCTTGCATGACTCATAGTGAGGGAACCTTACTACTGACAGTCATGGTTCTCCCTCGTGATCTTCCCTTTTACTTTGTCAATCGAAGTCGTAAGATCCTTAGTCCACTGGGGGCTTGGTGTATCTTGCCTCCTTGACGTGGTGAAAGTTTTTAAATGTTGTTTCCTTGTACTTTACCGGAAGTATGAGCGTACGCTTATACTCCCGCTAAAGTGGGGGCTAAATGTAGCATCCTAAAATTGCGACACTTGCAATTTCCACTGCATTTCGGTCTTCATGATGGTGACGCAACACGCAACCTGAATGGAGACCCCGAAACCTGATTATGACACCAAAAACTGCATTTTCTTGCACCCTGGCCTGAACCTCCTTTGCACCCTGCTGTCCCGGGAGGTGGGACCAGAGCGCCCAGCACCCTGGTCCTTCAGGACCAGGGCGCCCAGCACCCTGGTCCCTGGGTCCTATTTTGGGCCCGGTCTCTTTTGGACTTCGGGTCTTTATGTTTGCAAATCAGAAAATTATCTTTCCTGGTCGGCCTAAGGTCGGGAAAATCAGTCTATCAGCCCTAAATGACAAGTATATAAACTACATTTTCCTCTCTCATTTGGATAGAGATACATACATGATGGAAAAGGCGTGGAAACTATACTCAAGCATTCAAGCATTCAAGCATTCCTTCAAGTAATTGATCATTTCAAGTCTCCATTCAAGGCTAAGTGTTGCATTCAAGACAAGGATTCAACCATTGAAGAGGAGATCACATACTACATGCTACATACAACATACAACAATACAACAAACAACAACATTTATACCTTCGCACATAAGGATACAAACATCCTTACAACAAGGTATTAGTACTTGTTTTACATTACATTTATAGCAATTTCTCATTTCTTGGTTAATTCCAAAACCGGGGTTTGACCTAAAGGCAAACCCCTAATCCCTAACCCCCCAATCGTCTTCACTTTTCTGTGTGTAGGTTGCAGGTACGCGGCTGAAATTGAAGATCTGGAATCCTTGTGCAGAGATGAACAGATCCCCCTTCGTTTCGCCAATTTTTCGGAGGACCGTGGCGCCGGGCGCCATCGTCCCGACAACTTTTGCTCAAATTTGCAGGACAGCGTCGTATCGACATTTTACTGCTAACTCCAGGTCCGCAGCTTCATCCTATATCCCTATCTCAGTTTATAAGCGAATCTTTGTCACTTTCTATGCATGCTTAGCTTAATTCTTCTATCAACATTCTTTACAAAAGAGGGTAGCCTTGCTTTCTTAACCCTTGAAACACATTTAGCATCCAATCTTGCATTGTGTGGGATTGGATCTTGTGGGTTTCAACCCCTCTTTTGAATGTAAAGTCTCTCCCCTAAGTGAAAACCATCAACCCTAGGGAATCTCCCTTCTCCCTCCTTGCGAGTTGGAAGAGGGGAGAGCAACTAGGGTTCGATCGCGATTTTCCGCTTTACATATATATATATATATATATATATATATATATATATATATATATATATATATATATATATATATATATATATATATAAACTTAAATAATCAATTTCAAATCTAATGTACTTACCAGGACATCCATCTGACCAAATCCAATGTTGTGTACATTCTATCCCATGATCTTTAATATCTTCAAAAAACATTCCAAAACATGTGCTACATAGCTCCTATCATGACACGTATCAGCACTGATATAGAAATGGACATCCTTGATGATAATGTGTTCATTTTCAGTACTCTCTATACCATCCACATAAAATTGTGCATGTCTATAGAAAACTTGTACAAATATTGCAACTTGATCAGAATCATAATGTTGACTTTGAATTTCTGTGTGAGGACTAAATATAGAGTTCTCAGAGAAATCTACAATTGAAAGAATACAACCTGGTGGAAAACAATTCTTTGAATCATGAAACTGTTTAGCCTCCCATCTTGCACCATGACAATGTTGGATATGTGGATATATCATATTATGAAATCTATCTATAAACTAAATGTAGGGAAATTCACTATCTTTCAACATAATTTTTTTGGATTCAGTTCCTAACTTACTTTGGTATGTTTCATATTCAAATCTCTTCCATATAACTAGTGCATGAATATCAAAATTCTCCCTTTGCAACACAAACTTACTCAAAAATTCACAATCATTGCATCCACCTTTTATACATTGTATTTTGAACTCATCAGAATTTTCTAATTTATCACATAAAATAGACTTCACAAATTGTGAACTGTACTTGTAGGAAAACTAGATTTGGATTAATTGTTGCCATGAACTTCTTATATGATTGCAAGTGTAGATGAAATTCAACATGATTTCGACAACAACAAGTTTCACGTATCTTATTTATGCATACAAAGCAAGGACAAAATCTCTCAAACATCCTTTGGCAAATATTTACATCTGAAAATTATTGCTTGAATGCTTTCAACAATTCACTTTGTGTTGTATCTAGGAATTTTTTTGGATGTGTAATCTTTTTACCATATTTATCTATCATCTATATAGTATCCCTTCTATTGGAAGAAACATGATATTGGTTGGTCCAATAATCAATGACCTGTCTTTTTACATCTTAAAATTTTTTGTCTTTTCTAGGAACCCTACAGATATTTACCCAATTCTTTTCGATGTTTTCATCCAACATATTTCTCTTCCTAATGTATCTTTGAACAGTTCTTCTAGATACATTCATTAATTGAGAAATTGCATTAACTTTTTTTTATGAGGCAATTCCTTACTAGTAATCATAGTCATCAATGCTCTATGTGCAACACTTAATCAACACCTCAACTTGTGTTCTCAATACAATTCAATGCTTCTTGTAAATTTTCAATTATAGTTTCTTTTACTAATGTATCACTCAAGGTTTTCTTATTACCAACACCCAACAAGTCCAAAATAGGTTTCATTTCCCTTTTCCTAAATAACTTAGCAAATAATTGTGCTCTTCCAACAATAGACTTATTTTTAAAATAATCATCCCACAAATTCTTACAATGCAATTTTATTGTGCTTTCAGGTATCATATCTTTAGATGGAATTTCATTGAAAAGACTATCTTCATCCATTTCCATCAAATTTTCCATACCAGAAAAAAAAATCATCTCGTACCTGAGTAGATGTTTCTTGAACATCATCAGGTTGATCTTGAACAACAATATATTGTTGTTGACTATGTTTTGTATGACCTTTCATCTTATCGTCCCTTTTACGATCATACAACCTTGATCTAGTCCTCTTATTCCTCATTGCAAAAAATATTCAGATCTTCAAAATTTTGTACTTTGAACCTAAAAACAACACATGCAAATATGCATATCTTCAAAATTTTGTGCTTTGAACTAAAAAGGTTATATATCTAATGACTTTTCGTCGGTTCTTAACAAAAAAATATAATTAGTGAAATGTATAAATAATTTTGCATTCTTAAACTTAACATGTGTAAATTTCATCCATTTAGATCATTTGACTTGAAGTCCAATTTTTATAATTTAGAAAATGAAAAAATAAGGCTCAAGAAATTTAGGAGCATTGATAAAAAGTAAGAAATTAAATATACTTCAATTAGATACATTTGACTATATGCAATGTACATATGAATGTGATTTAATAACATTAATTGCTTTAAATCACTTAGCTAATATATAGAGAATTTGATGCAAGTATTAGGAAATAAAATATAATATAATTCAGTACTAAATAGTGTTGGATATATGGCCAAGAAATAGTTATCGTCATATCACAGTGACTAAAGAATATGGTTAATCTAAAAAATATTTAATTTCCAAAAAATATTTTAAATTAAGCATGATTGAAAAAATAATTTCAAATAACATACTTTGAAAGGGTAGACGCCTTCCAAAAAAAAATTAAAAATCTTCACCCCTTTACAAAATTAGAAATATTCGCCCCTTTATAATCTTCCTACTCGCTCCAAAATGCCACTTTATTTTTTTTTTTAAATGATTGTTTGCAAAAATAACTCTTATTATTTTTGCACTTGATTGATTTGGTTTTTTTAATGGAAAAAATAATTCCTTTTTATATGTGGTTCAAGCAACTGGTCACTTGTACGACCAGTCACGTCTACCCTCACAGTTCCGGCCAGAACTATTTTTGAATTCTTCCAACCGGAACCCTTCTGGCCGGAACGTTTCCGGCGGGAATTTTTCCAACCAGAACGACTTATGTGGAATGCCAAGTGGCAGCCACATCAACAAAAATGATGATTTTCTCAAACTTGTCACTTCTACAACAAAATTCAGTAGGTAAATTAAACTTATTTAAAAAATTAAAACTACCCTTTTTTAGAGATCAAAGTCACGATTATACTCATATAATTTTTTTAATGTTTTGATTACATTTACTATATAAAAAATTAAAAATACTACAACTAGGTATTCTTTTATTCGATATGAGTTTTCTTTGAAAAATAAAAAAAAATATCAAATCACTTCCAAAAAAATTGAAAAAAATATGGCTCACTAGAAGAGAGAGTCTTCTCCAAAAGGGTATTTTTAGTTTTTGGATTATCATAAATTGAATAGAAAAATTGTGGTGGGAGACAAAAAATATCAAATTCTGGTGTATTCGACTTCCAAATGCTATTACAAAGAAAATATACATCAATTTTTTTTTAATTATTTTCATGCACTATATAAATATGTGATCTATAACTAATATC
Organism: Cryptomeria japonica; assembly: GCF_030272615.1. Lineage (NCBI taxonomy): Eukaryota > Viridiplantae > Streptophyta > Pinopsida > Cupressales > Cupressaceae > Cryptomeria > Cryptomeria japonica. Next base: position 80,607,692 of record NC_081409.1, read on the forward strand.
AAAATGAGAAAAAAAAAAGTTGATTTACATTTACTTTTGAGGTGGGAACAAAACCCCCTATTTTTCAACATTTTTCAGCAATTAAAAAATGGACTTTAAAGCTGAAAAAACATATAAATTATTGACAAAAAAAATTCAAAAAATAGTAGACTTAAACTTCAACAAATTTTACACATTTCATCAGTTTATATCATCTTCAAATTCAAAATGAAAGTGACACTTTTATGGCGACGAAATTGAACAGTTATTGTTGTGTTAGCCTTTTCCTTTGTAAAAGTGTGACATAGGTTTGTACTTTTACCCAAATCCTCTCCCTTTCTTCCAAAAAAAAAATCTGGCCGCTGCCCCGAACCCCATTTTAGTGGCTCATCGGCTTTCGATCGACAAATTTATGCATTCTTTCTTCAGTTTAAGTTTATTAATTTCAAAATGCATATCTTATCTTCTTTTATTAGCTTAATCTCTAGCTTTATTGAAAGTGCTAATGATGTTCCTTTTCATGCTTGTGATGGTGACTTAGCTCTGCCTATGTCACTCTATGACTTTGATCCCTCTCATAATATATCTTCTATTTCAGAGGATATTTTATTGCAAGAGGACGAAACCATTGACACCTTTCTCAATGTTACTCTACCATCTCTTCATTCTAGTGCACTCTCTTCTAGAGATGATGCATTAGTGAATGATGAGTTTCAGCTCATATTTGATTTTCATAAGGTCAATGTTGAGCAAATTCCTTTGTCTAAATTTTCTACATATCATAATGAGTCTGTGAATGTCATTTATGTGTCTGCTTCTCCTAAAAGGCCTAAGAGACTAATCATTCATGTGACTACAGCTAGTCCTTCTCCAAAGAAGGTGAAAACTATTCATGGTGTTCCTTTTGAGAATGACTCACCATATCTTTTTACGAGATATACATAGTCTAAGGCTCCTTCTTATAGAATGGTAGCCCATACTTATAACACTCATAGAAATAAGCAACATATTGATCATCCACAATCTTATTTACCACCTTCTCAACCAAATTTTTCTCAAGCACCTCCGCCTATGCTTAAGTGACCTAGTGATTATGATCTTATTGAGCAACTTTGTGTTACTCCTCCTAAGATATCACTATGGGATTTGCTTCAGACTGCTTTGATTTATCAAGTTATGGTACATGAATCTTTGTAAAAGATCTTATTGCCTTCTTCTACTAGGCCAATAGATGTAAATGTGTTGATGGATCATATTCAGGTGGATTCATTGAATATTATTTTCTATCCCCATGAACTTTTTCCTCTAGCAATGAGGAACTTGGCTGATCCATTAATGATAATTGTTCATGATAATGGCATTGGGATTAGACAAACTCTTGTTGATATAGGTTCTGCACTTAATGTATGCAATGTGGATTTATTACCAATAAAGGTTGATCTGAACTCCCTAGCAACATCTTCCTTGTTTATTCATGGTTTCGATAACAGTGGAAAAAGTGCTTTGGGAATGGTTGTCTTGACTTTGAAGGTTGGGCTTGTCACTATTCTAAGATTGGTATATGTAATGACAGGTCCTCTATCTTATAATGTCCTCTTGGGTAGGCCATGGCTTCATTCTTTAGGAGCAGTTTCTTCTACGCTCCATGGTTCAATGAAGTTTGTGGCAAATAATCAAGTGGTTACAATCAAGTCTGGCCCTGACGTTGTGCACCTATGCCAAATAGCGACACTGGGTCAGATTTCAGTTGCACCTTTGTTTCAAAATTATTTTCCAACATTGTCCTCCACAGTGATGACTTATGCCTCTGTCGTGTCCCCTAAAAAGGAAATTCAAAAGGGTAAAGAAGTCTCACAAAAGGAATCATTTGAGAAACAAGATTTTCCCAAAGTAGATCCTCCTAAGGCAGATCTCCTGAAAGCACAAAGCTCTAAGTCTACTCCTGATGAGACATCTTTTGTTGAACTATCTTCTTCATATAAAGTGAATGCATGTTTAGGTGATGATTGGGGTGCCCTAGATTTCACTAATTATCATGTTGGCGAATACAAGGTCAACCCTATCCACCTTAAACTTCCAAAGTATCATTTACATCCGCTATCAAAGATGATTATTCTTCTGTATCGTAGGATCATGTGAACACCATTGGCTACACCATTAAAGGTAATCCTCCCCCTTTGGAGGAGTTGCAATCACATTACGGTCCAGGGTTCAATATTACTTCCCAAGTATGGAACAAAGGAAATGGCCTTGGGTGCCTGGGTCAAGGTGTTAAGGTGCCTTTGCAGACAAACTCATGTTCGTTTAAGATGGGTTTAGGTTACAAGCCTAATACATCTTCATCTCGTCCTCCATCATCTGTTATCCTTGTATCTCCTTGTGAGCGGTCAAGACCTTCTCCACGAGAAAAAGGGCTACTTTCTACTCCTCATCCTTTATCTAATCAAGAGCTTATCTTGTTGCGTCTTTTTAAAGCCTACTTGATTACTCTTCCTCCTCCTACACATAAAATTTTTCCTAAGAATCATTCTTTTTATGCATACCATCAAGTGCTTGGCCATTCCACTAGTGAATGTAAGGCCTTGAAACATAAGATCCAACAACTTAATTCATCAATCGGGTGTCATTAACTCTTCATCTATCAATGTACCTTCTTCTTGATGTTGTGGATATCTATGTGCCACTTTCTCTTGGTAGAATTCCACGAAAACATCTCGCTATGTTGACATGCCACAACCACTCTTCTCTTTAGAATAATATGCCTTCCACACATATCATTCTAAGGGGAGCCATCATAGCTGCATTTTATCTTTTAGCACTTTCATGTTCGCCTAGGTGGGGGCCAAACCACTTGATCTTTTTCTTTTCTAGGATCGCATACTCAAAAGGAATCCCATATGGATTCTCTTGAGTTCCCGAGGCTTTAGGCCAAATTCCAAGGCGGAATTCAAGCTTGCATTATGTTATTTTATTTGCTCCTAAGGATGGCGACCTCAGTGCACTCCTATTAGAGAAGTGTAGTTCTTAGTGAGTGACTTAGGACCCAGATGGTCTCGATGAGTCTCAGTCTCTGGCCAGAGCAATTCCTATCCCAAGTTGGATAAATGCCTACCCCGTTTGGGTAGATGCCTATCTCGTATTGGATAGATGGAATCTCCTACCCCGTTGGACAGATGCCTAACCTGTATGGTTAGATTCACATCCCGGATGGATGAATTCCTAATCCAATTGGATAGATGCCTAGAGTATGCGATTGAATCAAACACAAATGATTTAAAAAAAAATGCTCAAAATTCTTAGGTAGTAGATTGAGTTATTACATGTGGTAGCAGAGCACAGCTTCTAATCTAGGCCTTGAACTCACTTCAACTTACACAACTAAGGGAGTTTCTTGTAATGGTAGAGATTAAATTGTAAAATCTTAAATTAGGAACTAACTATATAATTTTAAATTTCAGGTAAACCCTAGATGGCTAGAGGAAGAGAAATAGGTAGGGGAAATGGAATACGTGCTAGCAGTAGGAGACAAAGGGAACCTAACCATGAAGAAAACCATGAGGAAAATAATGAAGGAAACTATCAACAAAACCAAGGGAATAACAAAGATGGGGTTGAAGCTATAATCAACTTGCTAACCAAACAAAGGGATAAGATCAACTTCCTAGAGCAATCAATGCAGGACCTTAGGACAAGGCAGAATGACATCAAAAATAGAAGTGGAATTGAAAATGGGAACCCTGGCAACAATCGAGGGAATGAGATAGACAATGGGAGGGAAAACAACATGTTGGAGCTTTCTAAGGATTTGAAGAAAATCACCCCACCTAAGTTTGATGGGAAGCAAATTGGTGAAGGATCTCAAAATTGGTTAAATGAAATGGAAAATTACTTTGAACTAAGGGACTTTAGTGAAACAACCAAGGCCTTATGGGGTTCCTATCAACTCACAGGGGAGGCAACTATTTGGTGGACCAACACAAAGGAACAAAATGGGTATAGCAGGGATACAATCACATGGGATCAATTTGTTCACAATTTTCATAAAAGGTGGTTACCGCAATTGTTCTTTGATGAGAAAGTGACAAAATTCCATAATCTTTGACAAGTGTCCTTATCAGTCCAAAAATATTGGGATAAGTTTGCTAATTTTTTTAAGTACGTACCTATGTACCAAAAGGACAAAGAAGGTCAAAGCAAGAAGTTCATTTTGTGATTGAATACCAACATAGGGGCAGAGGTCGACATGCATGGACCCAAAAACATGAACAAAGTACTTGAAAAGTCCGTAAGGCAAGAGAGAAAGATTCAAGCCCTAACAATAGCAAGGCAGAACTATAATGGTAACCACTCATTTAAAAGGAAGCTGGAATTCAAGGGGAACACCAACTTCAATAAAAGTCAAAGGATTAATTTTTCCGAAAGGAGGCCACCCCCTAATCAATATCAGAGGAATGGAAATAATAACAAGAGGAATTATAATAAGGGCAATTATAACATGAATGATCACCACAACATGATAACTTATCCACCAAGGACCAATGAAACAAGGTATGATCCTCCTAGGAATCAAGTCAGGAGAGGACCACCAGGAGGGTGTTTTACGTGTGGAGGAAACTATTTTGCTAGAGAATTCCCAAGAATGCAAGGTTAGATTAGGGCCAATCAACCACAAAAAGGACCTCAACAAAGGATTCATGCAACAATTAGGAACCGAAGAACAAGATTCAAGAATGTTCCCATGGAAACTACAACTACACTATTTGAACAACCAATTTCAATTCTAAATGACACTGGGTCATCTGAATGTTTCATTTCACTAGGATTAGTAAGTAAATCTGCATTAAGAGTTAAACAAATGGAGTCATCATGGACAGTTCAATATGGGGATAAGGCAACTAGCGAAGTAACTAAGTGTTTGTCAAAAGCAAGGGTATAATTTCCTGAGTTTGAAACAAGGGTAGATATCTATGTGGCACCCCTAGGGTTATATGATGTAATTATTGGAATGAGTTGGCTAACAGATCATCAAGCTAGTGTAGATTTCTATAACAAAGTGGTTGAGTGTTTGGATGATGGAGGAAAAAGGGTCAAAATCCAAGGAAAGTTTAAATCCATTAATATAGAAACCATATCAACCATGCGATTAAAGAAAGAAAGAAGAAGAGGAGGCCTAATATATATGGTTGGAATTGATGAACGAGAAGAGGAAAATACCCCTTCTTATGAGAATTCAAGTATGTATTTCCAGAAGAATTACTAGGATTACCCCCTTAAAGGAAGTTTGACTTTTCTATTGACATAATACTCGGAGTTGAACCAATATCAATGGAACCTTACCGAATGAACACAACTGAATTATAAGAACTCAAAATGCAATTGGAGGAACTCTTAGTTAAGGGATTAATAAGGCCAAGTGAATCACCATGGGGAGCACCAGTCTTATTTGTTAAGAAGAAGGATGGGACCTTAGGACTATGCATTGACTATAGGATGTTGAAAAAGGTTACAATAAAGAATAGGTATCCCTTACCTCGAATAGAGGATATTTTTGACCAAATGAAAGTAGCGGTAGTGTTTTTGAAGATAGACCTCCAATCAGGATATCATCAACTCAGAATTAAAGAGGAGAACATTCTGAAGAAATCTTTCATGACTAGATATGGGCATTATGAATCCATAGTGGTACCTTTTGGTGTAACCAATGTCCCAGCTACATTTATGAACCTAATGAATAGTGTACTTCATGACTACTTGGACAAATTTGTCTTCATATTTTTGGATGACATCTTGATTTACCCTAGAAATGAGGAGGAACATTTAGTACACCTACAAATGGTTTTGCAAAGGTTGAGGGAACATAAGTTATATGGGAAACTATCAAAATGTGCCTTCTTCAATGAAAAGATTCACTACCTTGGGCATATCATATCAAATGAAGGAATATCAGTTGATCCAGATAAGATAAAGGCAATAGTAGAATGGTCGATCCCGAAGAATGTTTCAGAGGTAAGAAGCTTTATGGGGCTAGCAGGGTACTATAGAAGGTTTGTGGAAGGATTCTCTAAGATAGAAAACTCTATTACATCATTGCAAAGGAAATGTAAAAAGTTCGTATGGACAAAGAAAAGTGATAAAGCATTTCAAATTTTAAAAGAGAAACTAACTACAACACCAATCTTAAGGGTTCCACATCCAAATAGACACTTCATAGTTGTAACAAATGCTTCTATTGAAGGTTTAGGAGGAGTACTTATCCAATATGAAGGGGTAGTGGCTTACAAATCTAGGAAGTTGAATACTCATGAAGTTAATTATGTGCCCCATGACTTAGAGTTAGCAGCAATTGTGCATGACCTACAAAAAGAGACACTTCCTACTTGGGAAGTCCTTTGAGTTAAAATCAGATAATCAAGGACTAAAGTAATTTTTTACTCAACCCCACTTAAATTCTAGACAAAGAAGGTGGTTAGAATTTCTAAGTGAATATGATTTTGAAATTAAATATATTAAGGGGAAGGAAAATAGGGTGGTAGATGCCTTCGGTAGGAGGAGGCACTTGATGACTATAGCAACATTCAAAACCACTTTCAAGAAGAAAATAATGGATGGGCAAGAACATGACCCATGGTATGAGTAAGTCAAATTAACTTTAGAGTACAATCCAATAGATCCCAAGGTTGAAGGGTATACGTTAGATGAAGAAGGGTTGCTCAGATACAATAACAGAATCTATGTTTCAAATTCAGGGGACTTAAGGAAGGTAGTCTTATCAGAGGCCCATAATAACCCTTACTCAATGCACCTGGGGGTTAATAAACTTTATGCAGATCTAAAGAAGCTAAATGTTTGGAATTTCAAAGGGTAAAAGAAGAACATAGACATTTAGATGGACTTTTACAATTACATGATGTACCTCAATACAAGTGGCAAGCTATTAGTATGGACTTTGTCCAAGGGTTGCCCATGTCACCTTCTAGGCATGATACAATAATGGTGGTAATTGACAAACTCACTAAAGTGGCACACTTTATACCAAGGAATTTGATGGATGATGCACCTACTTTAGCAAGGCACTTTGTTAAGGAAATATTTAGGTTGCATGGGATGCTAGATAAAATTATATCGGATAGAGATGCTAGATTCACTTAAAGGTTTTGGACAACTCTTCAATCAATTTTGGGAACTCAGATAAATTTTAGTAACTACATACCATCCTGAAACTGATGGTCAAATAGAAAGGACGAATCGGATTTTGGAAGACCTACTTCGCATGTACTGCATGGACCAACAAAAGAAATGAGAAGAGTACCTACCTCTAGTAGAGTTCACTTACAATAACACATTTCAAACATCCTTGGGAATGGCACCCTTTGAAGCATTGTATGGTAGGCCATGTCGAACACCTTTGAGTTGGGAGAGTCTTGAGGATAGAGTAATAATTGGCCCAAATATGTTGAAGGAAATGGAAAGAAAAACTAAGGAAATTAGGCAAAGATTGAAGGAAGCCTCAGATAGGCAGAAAAGTTATGCAGACAAGAACAAGACACCAAGGGAGTTTTAGGTGGGAGAGAAAGTCTTCTTAAGGGTTAGGCCACACAAGAGTTCCATAAGGTTTGGTAAAAATACTAAGCTTTCACCTCGTTATGTTGGGCCTTTTGAGATCTTAGAAAGGATTAATCCAGTTGTGTATCAATTGACCTTACCTCCCCAATTGAGCCGAATCCATGATGTCTTCCATGTATCTCTTCTTAAAAAGTGTGTGCCTAATGAGAAACATATCTTGAATTGGGATGCCTTACAGGTCCAGGAAACTGGGGGAATAATGATAGAGCCATTCAGAATCTTGGAGAGCTGCTAATACCAATTGCGCAACAGAGAGGTTGATCAGTGCAAAGTACAATGGAATCAATATGACGAAAAGAATGCTACATGGGAAGATACTAGTGAAATGTAGTAGTTATTTCCTTTTTTGTTTTAGGCTGATTATGAACTATAGACTCTTATATGGTTACATTAAATAAGTGCATCAGGACGATGCACAATTTAAGGAGGGAAGGATGTCATAACCCTTCTTTACCATTTTGATTTGCTACTACTATTATTATTGTTGTTATATCATTTTGTGGTTATGCTAGAAAATAATTATTGAATATGGTTGAATAATTATTATAAAAGGTTAAATAATGGACCCGCATACATACTTGGAGAATATAATTTAAATAGACATTATTTATTTTTTATTTTCAAATAGGAACATGTTGTAGGAGAAATTAGAAGCTTCTAGAGGAATCTTCATTCTTTAATTTCCTTGCATGTAACTTCCCCCACTAAGTTATTAATCAATTTTGCATGCAACCAATATTGGAAAAGAATCTCATTTTTAGTTAATTTCTCTAGATAGTGGAAATGAGGGATTTTATCTATATAATGTATAGAAGTTTTCAAAAAGAGGGAGTTGGCTAGTTTGAAGAAAGAAATTTTCTCAAGTTAATGAAAGTAGTAGGTTTTTTCTTTGTAGTCACATTTCATTGTAGGATTGTTAAGTAGTTGTTTTAAAAAAATTTCACAAAGTTGCAAGGAAGGATCAAGGGAGGCCAACATGAAGAATTTGGAGGGGATTCTACATCGAGCTTCGAGTATCCAGGTTCTCCTCTCTTCGCATTCTTTTAATTGACATACGTGAAACTTTGTATTTTGCAAGAAATAGTTTATTTTCTCTCTTAGAATTTATTTCATAAATCTACCATTTTAGTTAATTAGAAAATTTAATCAAGGAAATTCTACTATTTCTTTTAAAATATATATAAATATATATGTGTTTGCTTTAAAAAAAAAAAGACCTTTTCTCCTTATTAGGAATATATATTGATAAAGTATTTTTCTTATTTTCAAATAATGCATGTAAGGATATCTTAGTTATTTAATTAATTTTCTTTAAGGAAAAAGAAGGAAATGATATTGCTTTTGCTTTCATATTTTTTTTTCTTTCTTTATAAGTCTAGATTTGTGCAAAAATCCTATTTTCCCTATTTAGTTATTTTTCTGAGAATTAACTCTTCTCAAATCTCTCTCTTTCTTTTCTAGGAAATCTACTCTCTCTGCAATTTTTTTTTTATTCTCTGTAAAAATTACTCTCTCTAAATCCTTTTGTTTTATATTAAATCTTTATGTAAACTCTTTCTCTTTCTTTTCTAGGAAATCTACTCTCTCTGCAATTTTTTTTTTGTTCTCTATAAAAATTACTCTTTGTGAAATCCTTTTGATTTATATTAAACTTTTATGTAAAATCTTTCCCTTTCTTTTCCAGGAAATCTACTCTCTCTACATTTTTTTTAATTCTTTGTAAAAAAATTACAATCTGTGAAATCCTTTTGATTTATATTAAATCTTTATGTAAAATATTTCCCTTTCTTTTCAAGGAAATCTACTCTCTCTGCAATTTTTTTTAATTCTCTGTAAAACTTACTCTCTGTTTCCAAAAAAAAAAAAAAAATTCTCATTGAAAAAGTATCACTGCAAACCCAAAAAACACTACTCCTCTTCTTTGCGGAATAAGATTTAATTCTCTATAATTTCACTATTAAATTCTTTGTAACTTCACCTCCCAATACATCCCGTAACCATGCAATTATTATCTATATTTAATTTTTACCATTAACCCATTTATAAACAATCATCAATATTATATAGGATTACGATAAAATTAATTGCGTAAATAATTAGATTCAACAATAAACTATTAACATATTAATATATTAAACTTAGTTAAACATAAATAAATTAATCAAAGTCAGATTTTCTTATAAATGATAAGGTATTAATTGGTCAAAAATATCATCTTGATTGGTTGTATTGATGTAATAATTTTGAGATTTCAATATAATTAATACTTTATTTTCAACTATTACTAAATTTGAACATTGATTTGCGTTGATCAATTTAAACTTTGATTCATGAATTTAACATCATTAAGCGTAGATGAGAGACCCATTTCATTAAGCATAGATGAGAGACTCATTTCTTCCTTAATAATAAATGAGACAATTTTAGAAGGGAAAATTAGCTAGGCATTAACGAATGGAATTTAATTTATAGATTCACTTTGGTCATTTTCCAAATTCCTTCCTTTTTACATCATACACGTATATTATTTGCATGCAACTAGTTGTTGTTCATATGCAAGATGCTCATTTCTTTTTTAACTTTTATTGCAATTAAATGTATACATTACCTAGTGTATACACCTAAAAATGGTGTGAAGATAATTAATTTAATAAGTAATTATTTAATTAATCTCCCTCCCCAATTTAATTGAATTCATCAACAATTCGATTAAAATCCTCCATTTTCATCTACTTATTAATAAATCTAAGGATTTATTAAATAGGTTCATCTCAATAATCCCCTTTGATTAATTAATTCAAATTAATTGATTCTCCCCATCTAAATCATTCTTCCAAATCTAATAATTAATTAAAACAAATCAAATCAATGAGTTGTTGAAATTAATTAGCCATTTTCCTATTAAATGAATTTTTAAATTCAAATTCTCCTAACTTTAACCACCTAATCTAATCATTCCTAAACCTAACCCATTCTACCTACCCCCATGTTCCCTTTCATCTAACATATTCTAGAACCTTTGTGACACTTGTCACTAAATGTTCCCTTTAATCCAACCCCCTTTGCCAACTTCCTCCAATTTAACCATTGATATCTTCAGATCAATCTTGACCATTGAATCTTGCCACCTCACCCAAGCCTTGGAAATCCTATAAATAAACCCCATTTTGGAGCACAAAGGGTCCCAATTCATATCATTTTGATTGTCCCAATTTGATTTCATCATTTGCATTGTTATTATAGGCATCTAGCTTAAAGTTTATCATTTCTTAGCAATGTTATCATGCTCAATTTAGCTTAAATCTTAGCTTAATCATGCTAGATCAATCATTCATATAGCTTAATCATGCTATTGTTGCTATGCATCTTAATCATTCAAATCCTCCATCTAGATGTAGTCAAGTCACTAGAATTTGCCTAATCAGATCTGAGAGCATTTTTCATACTCGCATTTACTAGGAGGCAATAAGTCGATTAGCTATGGTTTTGTCTTTCATTATTTCAATTTACTAACCATTGCCTGTAATGATTTATTGAGTGCATTGTGGCTGCAAGTACAGGTACACTTCACAGAGCATGACATTTTGGCGCCCACCGTGGGGCTGAAATCATCTCTTTTGGCCTCTTAATCCTCAGGAAACTTCATCTCTACCAGATCAGAATTAGAATGTCGTACGAGTTGATTTTCCAACTCGTATGAACTACCTTTTAGACTTGTGTGAAACTTCATCCTGGCTCATATGAGCCAATTTTCCCTGTCATATAAGGTATAATTTAATGTTGTACGAGTTCATTTGCTAGTAAATCTTGTGTCGTACGAGCTCCTTTTCATTGTCGTACAGGACCTAAATCCTTCTCATACGAGTTTCTGCTTTAGCATTTTCTGACTCGTTCTAGCTCATTCTTGTTTCATCGAGTCAATTTTGGTCCCTGTGCAAAATCTCATTTTGTGTTGTACTAACTGGAAAAGCATGTCGTATGAGTCTCTGGTTCTATGATTTTTTGATAAACTGCAAATTAGAATTTTCAAATTTTAATCTGATCATTTCTATATGTTAGTAATTTGCATTTTTGAAGGCCTTCTGGGCATTTTTAGGCCTAGAAAGTGCCAAAAAGTTTCATCTACAACTCTTGGAGACCTTTCCAACAAGATAAATGACTCGTAATTTCAAGTCTCGAGCAGAAAGTTATGCCTATCTGAAGTTAGGATAAAATTTCATATAATTTTTTGAAAATTTCGTAATTCGGATCACTAATGCTAATTTTGTTTTGTGTATGAGACTTTTGGCAGCCTAACTCTTTTCTGCAGGATGATTTACGAAGATACGTTTCTCAAAGACATAATTCAAAACACAATCATGACTACTAATGGATCTATTTTGTAGGTTGCCTAAGGATTCAACAAAAACTTTCTGTGTTCTTTAAGATTTTTAGGCACACTTCAATTTGGGCTTAAAGAAATGAACTATCATGTCTTATGTGCTTGTGATGATAGGCAAGTATGCTCTCACCTTTCTTAGGTGATCAGAAAGCTAGACTTGTCTTTTTGCTTTGATTAGTGCATCTCTTTAGCAGGCCTACCCTCCTAAGGAGTTAATAACTCTTAGCCATCAAGGCCGGTGAGAGGGGAATGACCTAAGTGGGAATGGCTAATGCCAAGTAATCCAATGCACTATAAAATAAATGTGTTTTTGATGAAAATCAAAGAAAAAGTAGTGCTCAGGAATAGCTCTCCTCCGTACCTTCGGGTATATCAAACCTTGGTTTTCAAGGCTGGGAGACCTCTTAATTGAGTTTATACCTTGACGTTCCAAATGGATCCCTTACTAGTTCCAAGTTAAAATAGAAGCTACCCGATTCACCTCCGAAAGGGTGATAATCTTTATGCAAGAGAGATAGTAACTCTCCCAAGACACTTGCCATATCGTTCCCCCATTAGCATTTGGAGTCGGATAATACAACATTGAGAATCCATTGCATGATGCTCAACGGCCGTATTCTGATTAGCTATTGGGTGTGTACCTAAGTCAGCAAGCAAAGGTTTTCATTCTCAGCCAACTTCCTTAGGGTTTATCTTGATTGGAGTTAATTATCACATCATGTGTTTGCTATGTATTCATCCCTAAATGAGAAAATCAGACACCTAAAACTGGAAAACATTAGCAAAACATCAAAATTCAAAGATCAAAATCAGCAAAACAAACACTTTTTACCATTCTCTGCAACTTGTCATATGAGCTGTAATTCTCTGTAGCACGAGTCATAATCTCTATCGTACGAGTTAACTTGCATAAAATCATTTGTCATACTATCTGCTATCCTGTGTCGTACGAGTCATCTGTTTTGTCATATGGTCTATAATCCCAAGTCGTACGAGTTGTTGTTGTTTATATGAAAACTCTATTCTATCGTATGGCTCTGTATCTTGTGTCGTCTTAAGCTGAATCTTATGTCGTACGAACCTTTGCATTTGCTAGTCCAGAACTGCTATGTTACATAACTTTTTTAGGTCTGTCAGTTTGCTTAAATCAATTTGTAGAAATCAAAACACCTATTATCCGTCGTTGTGGTCAGACTGTCTTTTTGGTCCGCTTGATCAAATTATCAACTTGTCAAAATCAGATTATAGGAATATACACATCAAGACTTTCAAGTCATTACCCTCAACAAGTCTAAGATATAAACCTTCCCAAAGTGCATTATCACTCTCTTTGATAAACTGATCATGCAAACATATTTTCTTAGCAGGATCAATCATCCTCAATCACGAAACTGAAACGTTTGGTTAGGAAAACCTCGTCCCACATCATAGGACATATCTTTCCTATTGGAATTGGTTGTTATCAAAATCACCATTGCACTCTCAAAACCGAAGATCGAAAAACTTGAAAATTTCAAACACTTGAACCTTTTTGTGTCATATCACTCTATACCTCTGACGTTGACAATAGATTGTTTATCAAAACAACCTTTTGGACAATCCAATCATAGCACAATATCAAAAACAATGCCTATTGTAATTAAGGCGCAGAGACCTAAGCTCCCTGAAACATTAGAAACAACTACAGATCATAGCTACATGACATACCAAAGCAAAACACAAGAAAAAGACATGACAAACCAACATGTCAGAGAAATCAAACAAGTTCAAAATCAAACTATGTTAAAACCTCACAAGGATTCAAATACATCTCCAAAGAAAAGTGGTTCCTTTATGCACCTCTTAAACAGATCTCTAAAAGATTTGGCTGAGAAAGATCAAGATCGCGTACCTATGTCTAGCAATGGCTCATCCCCCTATAAACAAATTGATTCTCCAAAGGCATCTATTCCTACACCTTCTGAAAGTTTGCAAGAACCTTCCATAGCATCATCACCCATCAAGCCTATTTCAGAGGATCCTATTCAAAGCTCATCTCCTTCATATCCAAGTATTAATTCATTACAAAATCCCCATAGCGCTTCCTTGCAAATTGAATTCATCATCCATCAAACGCTCGTTAGACGTGTCTTAATAGATGGAGGAGCTAGCTTGAACGTTTTCTCTTTGAGTCTTGTCCGTGCTTTGGGTTATTCGGAAGATTCGGTTGATCCCCTGGGAAAGTTCAAAATTAAAACATATGGTGAAGAAGAACATTACTCTAAAGGAATTGTGATGTTACCTATTAGAGTGGGACCTTTACAAAAAGACACAGCATGCCAAGTTCTAGACTTGGACCTACCATATAACATACTCTTGGGGAGACCATGGATTCAGGACATACAAGCTATTACATCAACATGTCATCAGTGCTTGAAATTTCCCTACAATGCGCAGGAAATCACAATATCAGCAACCTCAAATCCATTGCAGTGTTGTAATAATCTCAAATCAGCTCAAGAGGTCATTGTTCCACATAATAGAGAGGTAGTAGGTTCAAGCACACAATCCAAGGAACAATCATTTGCATCAATTTTGTGAAACATGGAAGAACAAATACAGATAAAAGATCAAGGGACCGGAGAGTATTTGCTATCATGGAAAAACAAACAAGAGCAACTTCAAATTGAAAGGGAAGAAGAAGCAGATATAGTAGTCAATGTAGTTCACACGTATGCAGAACAAACGATAGGGACTAGCCTACTTGAATCAAAATCACATTCATCTGACATGGAATTAACCAAGGACGATCAGGAACTATTTGTGAGAGGTCATTCTCACAAGAGTACCATTCTAGACATTGACATACATACCGAAAGCTCTGACTTCTCTATCATAACCCCTAATATCTTTGAAACTATTCAACCTGAAGATCCTTTATCCTTAAGCTATCCTGAACCTATGGACTGGGAAAAAGAAAGAACATACTGACATTGATACCTTACCTAATGACCATGCCATATCCTTATATCTTGATGAAATCAAACCTACAACAACTTTCACCAGGGATTCCGCTAACGTACCTTTGAATCAAGTGGATGACAAATCTCCTAGTCGCAAAATTGAAAATAAAGAAAAGAATATCAGGTCTAATGCTGAAAACCATTTACTGGCAACATTAGACTGGGAAAAAGTAAAAATAAAGGAGGCATCTAACGGTGAAAACCTCCTTGAGGTGTTAGAAGATGGGAGATTTGACACTTTACCTATGTACTATCAAGAAAGGTCGTCAATCTTGATCAAACCAGTAGAGGCAGTTACCATTGGCACAACTGATCTACATCTAGCAATCTCTCTATCAGAACTAGAAAGACACAAATATTTTAAACCATTCAAAAGATGGAAAATCAATTTCACCTGGTCATGTGCAAATATCTCAGGGACAGATCCATATCTTGTAATATATCATCCGAATATCAGTACAGGAGAAGAAATCAATAAGGGAACACAACATGGAACCATCTACAATACCAAAATGGCTGTAGAATGGATCATTAAACAACTTCAAGTCTTTGGAGACTCTCAGCTCGTGACCAATCGAATCAATGATGACTATCAAACAAAAGATGACAAACTCATGCCTTACAAAAAGATGGTGGATGATTTCAAGAAGTACTTTGTAGATATAACTTTCTAGCAGATTCCAAGAAATGATAATAAAGCAATAGACGCCATGGCTACACTTGCTTCTCTCCTCCAGACACAAGAAAATCAACAGCGTTACGAATTCCTGGTTGAAGAGTTGTTTCATCCTGCCTTTGATTGTCCTGATTCCCAAACCATCTGTCAACTTATTGGACACGATTCCTCCCACTATGGCCAAATTTACACATACCTAAAAGACAACATCTTACCTCCTGACTTATCGAAAAACCAAAAAAGAAACTTTATTCGCCAATCCTCCCATTATACTCTCATTGCAGATACCCTATTTAAACGAAGTCTAGATGGTACTCTCTTAAGATGTCTCAAACAAGAAGAATCTAAGAAGGCCTTACATGAAGTCCATAACAACATTTGTGGCACTCATTCAAGTGGTCTTACCCTTTTGAAAAAACTCATACGCTTGGGCTATTATTGACCGACCATGGAATGAGATTCTTTCAAGATAGCTAGAACATGCAAACAATGTCAGATCCATGGGAATTTGATTCATGCACCAGCATAAGAACTTCATGCTTTAGCAACATCTTGGCCTTTCTACCAATGGGTCTTGATCTGGTAGGAATGATAAATCCTTCTTCATCAAATGGACACAAGTTCATCCTTGTAGCTACAAAATATTTTACAAAATGGATTGAAGTTGTACCTCTCATCAATATAACAGGAAAACAAATTGCTGCATTTATCTTGAATTACATCATTTGTCGCTATGGAATACCAATGACCATTATCACAGATAATGGGCAACCATTCAAGAATCAGGATGTAAAAGAGATATGTGAGAAATTCAAAATCCAGCACAGATTCTCCACACCATATTATCCACAGGGAAATGGACAGGTAGAAGCATCTAATAAAACTATTCTAAAAATCCTCAAAAAGACAGTAAATGATGCTGGCAAAGATTGGCATGTTCAACTAAACCCTACTCTCTAGGCCTACCGCACTAGTATCCGCACACCAACAGGTGCCACACCTTTCTCTCTTGTATATGGATCAGAAGCCATATTGCCAATCAAAGTAGAGATAACTTCTCTACGTGTATCACTAAAAGGACTCATCCCAAATGAAGAACAAAGAGTATCTAGACTGCAAGAGTTAGAACTAATCCATGAACGTAGATAAAATGCCTTTGATCATCTAAAGTTATATCAACAAAGAATGTGTTGAAGCTACAATCATAAGGTCAAACCAAGACTATTTCAAGTGGGAGAACTAGTGTTGAAGGAAAATCCAAGCAGCCAGGCAGATTGAGAAAAGAAAGGAAAATTTGAACCAAACTGGTTAGGTCCATTTGTAGTCACAGCAGTATTTGGGTCAGGAGCATATCAGCTATCAACACAGGATGGGGATCAGCTCAAGGAACCAATGAATAGCATACATCTGAAGAAGTTTTATGTTTGAAAAATCAGAAAAATAAAAAATAAAAATGAAAAATCAGAAAAATAAAAAATAAAAAGTGAAAAATAAGAAAAATCCTAAATAGAGAAAAAAAAAAAAGCGAAAACAAAAAAATCAAATATCAGAAAAAGTGCATTAAAAATAGATGGTGAAAACCTGGCAAAAAGGCGCTATCTGTCGGCTAGCTCTTCCATCTATTAGCCTTTCCGCTTGCATTCATGCATCCTCCATCAACATCCATCATAAGAATTTATACATACGCAAGCATCACAATTGCTTTCTCACCATGGTTTAGATCACTAGATATATCATAACAACTTTGTTTCTAGGCTTGGGGCAAAATCCTACACCTAGCTGGGGGCAAAACTTTCGATCATTTTGAGCTTAATCAAATAGGTAAACCAATCTTTAGACAACTCTTATCAAGTGAAAACACTAAAACACATCCAACGTTGAACATGACATCACATTGTTAACTATCAAGCTATCACACATCAGTCTAAGCACATTGAACAAATTTTAATGCATGATATCTCTTGGATGTTGTTTTCAGCACTTTGATTCAATTTTATTATCTTGATTTTCGCTATCATGATTTCAGAGTACCTGCAGGATGTCTTTGACTAGAGGAACAAGGAAGGAACATGATATTTTTCTTGTTTGTTGTCTATAAATTAATCATTAGTAGGTGCAAATTTGTCTCAGGACATGATCATCGAAGTATCATTGAAGACATTTCCGATTTGCATATACCAATGGTTAATACTGCCTGTTTTATTGAAACAACACTCAGGTCATCTTGGTTCAATTATACCTCGATGCTTGTGTTAACTTGCAATATCAAAATCCAGGAAAGAAGTGCTCAGGTCATCATGGTTTAATTATACCATTGATGTTTTCACTCACTTCCCACATTCCAAAAGCTTAATGATGACAAAAACGCAAAATAACCCAGTGACTAGGCCGGTCGTAGCTTTGCATTACATTGCACTTCATTTGCATTTTAGCTTGTATTTCATTATTGCATGGATCCCAAAAGCTCCTTTTATCCAAGGCCACATCTATCACAGGAATCATCAGGCGAATGATTCAAATATTATCAACCCAGCGAAAATCTTAAGCTATCTCTCTCAACGAAATCAACATCAACATATCCAAATATTTCTACAACTTGATATCAACAAACTGTCAGTTCTTTATCTAATCAATCTTATCAAATCAAATCAATCAATCAAACCTAATCGATTCTATCATGTCTTATACAGGATGTATCCTTCTTGAAACCAGACGCTATGATCATGTCTTATACAAGATGAATCCTTCCTGAAACCAGACGCTTTGATCATCATTGTCTTATACAGGATGAATCCTTCCTGAAACTAGACGATCTGATTCTGATTCATGTCTTATACAGGATGTATCCTTCCTGAAACCAAACGCTCTGATCATGTCTTATACATGATGAATCCTTCCTGAAACCAGACATTATGATCATCTCTTATACAAGATGAATCCTTCCTGAAACCAGACTAAATCTAATCAATCAATATTTTCAATCTTACCGATCTAGGCAATCAAGCTAATCAAAGAACTCACATTTTCATCAAACAACAGTTGCAGAAATCAAATCAAATCTATCGGGATATCAATCTCGCAACACTCCAAAGGTAAATTATCGCAATTGATCTCCCGAGGGGGCATCATCATACCAAGATTTAGTAATCAAGAGCTGGGGCATCCTATCAAACCAATACCATCACCAAAAT
This sequence comes from Cryptomeria japonica, assembly GCF_030272615.1. Classification (NCBI taxonomy): domain Eukaryota; kingdom Viridiplantae; phylum Streptophyta; class Pinopsida; order Cupressales; family Cupressaceae; genus Cryptomeria; species Cryptomeria japonica. The sequence goes on from NC_081409.1 coordinate 80,626,544, forward strand.
GAGATTATTCTTTGAATCAACATGTCATCACACCTCACTTCAAAGAGGGACAAAATGTATACACCTAAAAATGGTCTAAAGATAATTAATTGAATAGGCAATTATTTAATAAATCTCCCTCCCCAATTTAATTGAATTCATAAACAATTCGATTAAAATCCTCCATTTTCATCTACTTATTAATAAATCTAAGGATTTATTAAATAGGTTCATCTCAATAATCACCTTTGGTTAATTAATTCTCCCCATCAAAATCATTCTTCCAAATCTCCTAATTAATTAAAACAAATCAAATCAATGAGTTGTTGAAATTAATTAGCCATTTTCCTATTAAATGAATTTTTAAATTCAAATTCTCCTAACTTTAACCACCTAACCTAACCATTCCTAAACCTAACCCATTCTACCTACCCCCATGTTCCCTTTCATCTAACATCTTCTAGAACCTTTGTGACACTTGTCACTAAGTGTTCCCTTTAATCCAACCCCCTTTGCCAACTTCCTCCAATTTAACCATTGATATCTTCAAATCAATCTTGACCGTTGAATCCTGCCACCTCACCCCAAGCCTTGGAAATCCTATAAATAAACCCCATTTTGGAGCACAAAGGGTCCCAATTCATATCATTTTGATTGTCCCAATTTGATTTCATGATTTGCATTGTTATTATAGGCATCTAGCTTAAAGTTTATCATTTCTTAGCAATGTTATCATGCTCAATTTAGCTTAAATCTTAGCTTAATCATGCTAGATCAATCATTCATATAGCTTAACCATTCTATTCTTGCTATACATCTTAATCATTCAAATCCTCCATCTAGATGTAGTCAAGTCACTAGAATTTGCCTAATCAGATCTGAGAGCATTTTTCATACTCGCATTTACTAGGAGGCAATAAGTCGATTAGCTATTGTTTTATCTTTTATTGTTTCAATTTACTAACCATTGCTTGTAATGATTTATTGAGTGCATTGTGGCTGTAGGTACAGGTACACTTGACAGAGCATGACACCTAGTTGTGCTACTTATGTTGTAATTCTCTCTTGAATAATGTTCACCTAGTAGTGAAAGATGTTTTTTATCCTCTATTTGTAGAATTACTTTCATGGGTTAATTAATCCAATTATTTAATTCTTGCAAAATGATCTCAATTACATTAGAGTAATGTTCAAATGTTTTTTTTAGAAAAACTAAACAAGAGGTGATGGAAATAAAAAACTAGCAACGTTCGGTATTTACAGTGCCTCTGAGTCACACTTAAGGGTAAAGCCGTCGTGATGAACTACTGCACTTAACACCTAATAAAGTTGCATTAATGACATCTGTAGAATTGTCCCTACAAATTGACAAGGAATAATAAGGGGCACTTGGAAGTTAAAATCCAAGGAGCGGGTAATCCCCCTTGGATCTATCATCTAATAAGATAATATTTAAATGATTTCACATACGCTAGTTAAACCATAGTAAACCCCTTTAGGGTTGATTGAGTGCAATGCTTTTATAAACTTGGCTTAATCTCAAAGAATTGTTGCCGATTGAAAATTGGGTCAAAGGTGATGCTTATTATAGGAATTGGGACCTAGTTGTTTAGGCCACAAGAATTAGGCCACCTTGAACCTATGCTTAAAGCTAGAATCATGGGTAACAATCATAGAGAAACTGTCTGGGACATTGACCATAGAAAGGGTTGTGTACCCACCATAATAGTTTACATTATACCATAGATTAGAAACAAAACTACATACGTTATGCCTTGATCTTGTGCCGAAATGGGTATGTAGGCAGTCTAGGAATGAACTTGTCCCTAGTACTTACGTATTCGGGGATGGGGTCTAGGATTTTGGTTAGTATATGGATTGCGAAGCCTCCTAATTGGAAGATAAGGGAAATGAAGGAAAAATTACTTCGATGCATACTCAAAAGGAATCCCGTATGGATTCTCTTGACTTCCCGAGGCTTTAGGCAAAATTCCAAGGCAAAATTCAAGCTTGAAATTATGTTATTTTATTTGCTCCTCAGGACAATGACCTCGATGCACTCCTATTAGAGAAGTGTAGTTCTTAGTGAGTGACTTAGGACTCATATGGTCTTGATGAGTCTAAGTCTTTGGCCATAGGACTTCCTATCCCAGGTTGGATAGATGCTTGCCCCATTTGGGTAGATGCCTATCTCGTATTGGATAGATGCCTAACCCGTATGGTTAGATGCTCATCCTGGATGGATGAATGCCTAATCCAATTAGATAGATGCCTAGAGTATGTGATTAAATAAAATAAAAAAATTTAAAAAAAAAATTCAAAATTCTTAGGTAGTAGATTGGGTTATTATATTCTTGAGTAATATGACTAGAATAAGGTCCTAATCAATCCTAGAGGTGGAAATGCCAAGGTAGGGAACCAATGCAATCAAAATTATACAATTATGCAACTTTAGGATGCTACATTTAGCCCCCACGTTTAGCAGGAGTATGAAATCAATCATACTTTCGGTAAAGTACAAGGGTTCAAATTGAAAAACAATCACAATGCCCCTAGTGAACTTTAGGATCTTACAAGTTCAATGACAAGATAAAGGGGACATCGTGAGAGAAGGAGAAAGAGAGAACCATGAATACAAACTAGTAAGGTTCTCTTACTATCAATCACTAAAACAAAAATACCAAAATTACAAAGAAAAAAACTAAGTTCGCTAAGTAACTTAAGTATCAAGATATGCATTTAAGAGAGAGACATTGAGGAAAGTGTGTTGCCCCATGTTAAAGTGACTGGGTATGCCTTATTGGGAACAATTTCTTTAAGGTAGGATACACCCAAAAAGACAAGCATGTTATTAAAATAATATGCCCCCAAGAAAGGGCAAATAAAAGGATAATGATCACAAGACATAAAATATGACGTAGTTTCGCAAAAATCTGATGCCAATATACTTTTATGATAAATAATATATCATACATACATACATACATACATACATACATATATATATATATATATATATATATATATATATATATAACTATCCTCATCCCACAAAGAAAGAAAAATCACCATAGAAGAAGGGCACATGTGTCTTTTGAGTCAACATGGGAGAGACCAAAAAATATCTCAACACTTTGCATCATTCTCAAATAGAAACCACTAGAGACAACAAATAGAAGAATTGGGAGACAAATAGAAGGTCAAAAACAAGCAAGAGAGGAGAGAGAGAGAATCCATGACATGAATGAAGTCAATCATGCAAATCATCTACCACCCCATCTTTCTCATCACTGTTTCGTGAAAGTGGACAACATGCACAAGAGGAGAAACATCAAGCACAATAGACGGAGGTATCACAACTTAAAAAAAAAGACCATTCTCTAATGATGAGTCACTTTGTCTATTATTTGGAGCTAGGATTAATGCTTTTGAATTTTTTTTATATAAATCATTTTCAACATCATTTGTCTTAATAATTATTCATTTTGCAAATTTAGGTTGAACATCTTTGTTAGGAGAAGGTTGATAAAATGGTATTATGTCAATAGTTGGTGTCTTCGGGAAAGAAATGTTTTGAGAAGCAAGTTCACGAGCTCTAGTACGATGTCTCCATCGGTGTTATCTCGCACAACAATTTTCTTTAGTTTTAGCTGAAGGTTTTGAAGGTTTAGGTTCATCAGGTATAGGCTTTTTTTCTTCTTTTAACAAATGATGCATATGAGAAGGTCTTTCAGGTTGAACAATAGGAGATTTCAGATGCTTCCCTTTGTAAGATGTTGGACGCGAAACTGCACCATATAAAGGAGGAATAAGAGGTTTAGGAAGGAGACCCAATCCATCATGAGGAAGAGGAATAGGTCTATCTTTAGGAGGAATAATATTTTTATCCTTAGGAGGAATAATAGTTTCATGCTTAGGAGGAAGGGGAAGCACATCCTCAGGAAGATATTCATTGGTAGGAGGAAGACTAAGTGTTGGATTTCTTGGATTAGTGAAGGATAAAATCATATCATTTTTCTATTTTTGATATGATTGAAAAAGAGCATCACTTCTAGGCTTAAGAGGTTAGAATTGTTCATACCAAAAATAATCAAGACAAACATCTCCATACCTTACTATAGGTTGATACATGCTATGATTAACAATTATGATTTAACATCATGAATAAATTTCAAACACTTATGAATAATAGAAGAAATTGATTTCATGGAATAGAGTCAACGATGTCCCAACTTCACACAAAATTGATCAGATGTAGGAATGATAGCAAAAACAACATCTAAGCACTTAGTGCCAACCTCAATAGGAAGTGTAATAGAACCAATAGTAGGACAAGAGAATCCATCAAAAATTTTAATCACCACATTAGATTTATCATATGTGACTTGATGAAATTGTAAGGTATACTAAAATTCTTCAGTTATTACATTAACCATACAAGATGGATCAATGAGGATCCCTCATCAGGGTGTGTGTTTGACTCTCGCAGTGATATATAATGGGCCATCATGTGCTTTAATAGTCTCACTAGGATCAATTGTAATGCATAAGTCCTTAGGAGGTTGAGTTTTATCAATAAGGTTCACCACATTATTAGACTCAAGGCCAAAATCATTAGGAGAGAAGGAAAGACAATCAGTCTCAATCACATTAGTGGAATAGGAAGGTAAAGGATTAGTGAAAATTTAAAGATTATAATTAGGAGGAGCTATGGATTTATTTCCTTTATCATTCACACAAACCACATAAATGATACTATTATCAATCAAGTCTTGAATCTTACTCCTTAAGGAATAACACTTTTCAGTGATATGACTAGATTGAAGATGGTATTGGAAAAAAGGCTTTGGAATGAAAGGCAGGTGACATAGGCTTAGTTGTATCAATTGTCTTAATAGGGGAAATATTCAACACATTAATTTGTAACAATTGCATCATAATACTATGAAAAGATTCATTAAGAGGAGTGAATTCCTTTCTAAAGTATTTAAACAAAGGAGAGACACCTGTTGTTGCAACTTTTACTTGAGTATTGTTGTTGTTATTGAACTTGATGTATCCCTTATTTGATTTGAACTTCACAAAAGGTTGTTGAGCACTTTCACTTTTATCATTCGAAGCAATTGAAGATGACTGTTCCAATTCGCTCATGGTAAGGTGATAATTGTGAAGTACTATGCACAACTACGTAAAGGAAGTAAACTTAGAAAAGAGAAATTTATCTGTAATATCTTTTTGCAAATTAGAAATAAAAATTATTTTAATACCTTGATTAGGCACAGGAAAAGAAATTTGAGAATACAGATACTTATATCTACCAATAAAATCAGTCACTTTTTCTTTAACACCTTGCTTATAGTGCATCAAATAAGTCGAATTAAGCTTAGGACCAATATTATTGTGAAATTGTTGAATGAAAGCATTAGCCATTTGTTGAAAGGAATTACTAGAATAAGGAGGCAAAGAACAATACCATTGCAAATCTTTATCCCTTAGTGTTCTAGTGAACAATTTAGCTAACAATCTTTGGTCATGACCAAAGTCACTACACCAAGTTTGAAATGGTTAGGATTTGGATTTGGGGCAAGTGGGAAAAGTTGGAGGATAGAATATGAAGTGAGAGAAAAACATGAATTAACTATTTCAATTTAATTCTTATTTGGAGAAAAAGGGGTATAACAGATTTAGAAATTAAATGAACTAAATGAAGGTATTTATTTAATTTAATACATTAATGGAATAAGATTTTGTAGGAGATAAAAATTAATTGGATTAGTTACATTAGGATAGGAATCAAAAAATTGATAAAAGATAGGGGATATTATTTAAATAAAAATATATAATTTAATTAATACAAGTCATAGAAATTAATCAAAATAAGGATAAATTGTCCAAACAAAACTGATCAATTTTAGGTGTTTACAATGACAAATTCGTAAAAGGAACATGCATTTATAGTTGGAGAAATAGGTTTCTAAGTAGAAAAAATTATTAAAATTCCAATTCCTTAATATATATATATATATATATGTATCACTCAAAGATGTTTTTGATCTTGCTATATAATGGGATATATGAGATTATAGTTTATTATCAATTATCAACTCTACAAATGAGTCACTTTCTCCTTCATTAGAATCTTTAATTAGGTAGGAGGGGGATTCTAAATATTGGCAGAGGGTGCATAAATAATAGAAAACTTAAAAGATGATGAGCAATGGGATTTTGGACATATACTAGGGAAAAAGGAAAAAGAAAAAGCATATGACATAAATGCACATACTATGATGATCTCTTTTGAGTGTCTAAGAGATTTACTTTACATATATGTTTTTGAATCATACATACTTTTAGATGCATCCTCATTATAGAATTCCCATGCACCTCGAAGGAGAGACAAATTATCAATGTATACTGATCATAATCATTCATATCTTCATTTTATTTTGTGTGTATTTTGGGGAAATTGCCTCACTACCTAGAAATTTGAAGAATGACATAATTTTTATTCCAAATTTTTATCTCTTAACCCATCCAAAGTGTTTGCTAGGTTTTGTTCTTTTTGGTAGCTGACCCTCTAGTTTGGGGCTCTCACTCCTCATGAGAGCCTAGATTTCTTTGGTTTAGTGGCTATGTAATGGTTCAAGCCTCTTTTGGTTTAATCTAATCAGAACCAATTCAAATTCTCTTGAAATGTCAACTCATTTATCACTAGATATTTCATTAGTCTTTAAAATACAAATAAGCCTGAAACCATAACTCATTTACAAGCATTGTCTAGTGAAACATAAAACCTATGATTTAGCTCTTATTGACTTAATGTTTGTTAACATGTTACTATAATACCAAAGCTATTCATACATTTTGTAATAATTTGTTCCAGCTCATTTACCTAAAAATGAAATTATTATATATATATATATATATATATATATATATATATATACCCTCATATGAATGATTTATAACATTAAAACATAAAATTTGAGAAAAAATTGTAAAAATATATTAATTTCACCATTTAAAGTATTAAAATCCGATCCTCCAAAAATGTGGTTAAGAAATAATGTCTATTATATTAGCATTGATCAATAGCAAAAATGAAATTTCCATTCCTTGCAATATGTGTTTAAAATGGTTTAAAGTCGAGATCAGATTTGTTTATTTATTTTGCATTGCGGAAGCATCGAGGGTCTCCTCGCACGCAAAAAAAAAAATTGCTTAATTTTGTTTTTCAAGGACACGGTAAGTTCAAACCCTGTTCGTTGCAATTCTCTGCAATAGATAGACGACAATATGAAATCATCACGGAAGATACTTTAATATCATAGACGAATAGACAAAGTTACTTTAATATCTTAGGGTTTGTTTATTTGAACGAAATTTGTTTTGTTCGCTATAGGAAACTACTACTTGTAGATGCGTAGCTTTGCACGCTTCTCAAGAAATCCATTTTCCTTGTTATGTCGTTGGTCTTCTTCACATAGCTCACATTCCTATTTTTCCTTGACCATGCATAAATAATTTTATAGCATTAATTTTGAATAATTAGTGCTATTTTTTATTTGAAACTAATAGTTTGTTTCACTAAATAAAATCATCTGGAAGACTTGTCAGCATTGAGATAGGGTTTTAGGCGGAGTCTTGTCCTCTTCTCGGTCAACCATGAGGTCAGCTAAATCCGTTGGGACCTTTCACTATTTCCATGTTCAATAAATTTGTGGTAGTTGGTTGCAATTCATCTGTAGTTTCTCGTATTGATTCCAAACACAACAATTTCTAGTTGTATTGGCCCAAAATGTTAGTTGGAGGGTTCCAACCCCCAACCACTCAACCTCCGATGTTGCCTCAATACCATTGCACAACGAGATTCGTGCTTAGCTCAATATAGCGCTCAGTTTTATTTAAAGCGTAAGCCCCTTAGTGCTATTAAAAGAGAGGCAGGTGGGAGTTGAACTCCCAACCACCAATCTCCTAAAACCAAGGATGGCCTGTGCGCTATTAATAGTGCATAAGATATTTTTGGAGGATATTTTACATTGTCAAATATATTCCACCTAACCTTATTTAAATAAGGTTATATATTAAAAACAAACCCCTAATAATTGAGTAAAATCCAAACCATAAAATAGTAAAGGGGATATTTGCAAGATTATTTTCCCAAAGGGGATTATTTTTTGGTTTTGGTGGTTTAGCCTATTTATGGCTAATTTAATGTATAAAAAGGGGGTGATGGGCCTTTTGAAGGACATTCAGGTGATGAGAAGGAGAGATTTCTCTAGAGACTTTGTTATCAATCCTGTACATCAGAATGTTGTGATGTTGTTGTACTTGAAGGGAAAGATATTGTGCCAGTTGTAATTAATTATTGGAGCTAATCGGATCGGTCCCCCTATTGGAGCAGGACCCGGAGATGTAGTCCACTAGGACGAACTCCGTTATCAACTGTGTTTTGTCTTCTATCTTTCTACTCTCTTTCTTTCAGTTCATTACCTTTAATATGCTTTGTTCATTTAAGCATTTTAATCATGTTAATTCGCTTATGTATGCTTTGAATTAACTTATGTAATTGCTATAAGCATTCTTATGCAATAGTCATAGATCCTAATCAGATCAAGTTTGGTATCAAAGCTTTGTTTGACTAGTATTGCAGAATTGAATGCTAACAAGATCCAGGATTCAACGAGGCGAAGGCAAGCTTGAAGAATATAATCCTGAGATCGGAAAACGAAGAACTAATCCACCATCACAGATGGAAGGAAAAGGTGGTGGAGAAGGTTCTGAAGACAAGAGTATTCAGAAGACTCTTTAGAATTTGGAAACCATTGTACAAGTTTTAGTACAGGAGAGAGAGGACAAGATGCAAAGACGTGTAGCTCGTGAGAACAAAGGAAAAAGACCAGGAGGTGACTGTGAGCCTCCAAAAACACCCCCATCTCCTTCTTCTCCTTCTTCCCCATCTTCTCCCTCTTCTACTCATTCTGAGTCTTCTTCTCTTTTCAAGAGTTCACATAAGCCTAAGATTAAATTGGATGTAAAATTTGATCTACCAAAGTATTGTGGGGAATTAAATGCTGAGAAATTAGATGATTGGATTCAACAAGTTGAAGTCTATTGTAGAGTCCAAAACCTCTTAGATGATGCCAATAGGATCCAATTAGCTACTCTTCGGTTAGGAGGTACAACTCTAACTTGGTGGGAGAGTAGAATTCGGGATGGGTCTTCACAACATGGTAAAATCAATTTAACTTGGCCAGACTTTGTTAATGCTCTCAAGAAGCAATTATATCCCCTAGACCATATGCAACAGCTAATGATGAGCTGGCAACTTTTTAGGCAAGGGAAAGGTCAGTCTGTCCAAGATTACACCCATGAATTCAGAAAGAAGGCTATTGCATTAAATGTTCCATTGTATACCCAGGACATGTTGCTTAAGTACATAGGTGGTCTTCACTCTTATCTGAGACATTCAATTTTGGTTCTTGAATCCTAGTAACTTAGATGAAGTCTGTGTTCAAGCCACGCACCTAGAGTCAAGAGGTAAGGGTTCTTTTATTGATAAGTCTGATAAGAAGCCATCTAAGTCTGAGAACAAATCCCAAAACAAAGGGAAGGGGAAAAAGATAGCTACAGTGAAGAAAGAGGGTGAAAAACCCACATGCTCACATTGCAAGAAAGAAGGGCATGATGATTCTTGGTGCTGGAAGCTGCACCCTGAAAAGAGGCCAAAGAGATATGGTGGAAACAAAGACAAACAAAAGACTGCTACTATAATTCAACAGGATCTTGGATCTAACTCTAGAGATGAGACAAAGATCGTTGTTGCCGGAATCCAAGGTAAAGAAAAATTTAGATCTCTCTCATCAACTACAAGTTCTTCTAATATAAGTGCAAGTACAAGTAAAGATTCTACTCCTAAGAATGATAAGCAAAGGAATGAATTATTTCATATTCGGGTTGTTATCAAACATACTAAAGTTGATATATTATTTGATACGGGTTCTCAAGTTAACTTGATATCTGAAGAAATTGTTAAAAAGCTTAACTTGACTACAATACCTCATCTGAAACCATACCCTATGGGATGGGTTTGCAATGATGCACAATTGCAAGTAACTAAACAATGTAAGATAAGATTTGCTATCATTGCAAACTTTGTAGATGAGGTAGAAGCTGATGTAGTCCCTTTAGATATTTGTGGTCTTGTACTTGGGAGTCCATATTTGTATGATCGACAGGCTATCTTCTATAGAGGGGAGAACAAATACCATCTTTTTAAAGATAAGGTTAAATACATTGTACGGGCACATAAGGTAAAGAGTAATCTTGCACTAGTTAATGCTGGTCAAATGAAAAGGTTAGTCAACTCTAGTAAGAACTTTGTATTAATGCTTGTAAAAGCCAAAGAGGAAGAAACATTTGAGGCATTTAAAGGATGTGATCCTAAGCATAAGGCTGAAATGGTCAAAGTTGTTTCCGCTTACGATGACTTGTTTCAGGAACTAAAAGGATTGCCTCCTAAGAGAGAGATACAACATGAGATCCAGTTGCAGCAGGATGTGCCACTTCCAAACATTGGCATGTACCGGTTATCAGTCTTGCAAAATGAAGAGATCAAAAAGCAGGTTCAAGTGCTGGTTGAGAGAGGAGTTATTCATCCTAGTACATCTCCTTGCGGTTCTCCTATTGTGTTGGTTCCAAAGAAAGATGGGACTTGGAGAATGTGCATCGACTACAGGGCTCTGAACAAGATAACGGTAAAGAACAGGTACCATCTTCCTAGAATTGATGATTTACTTGATTAGTTGAAACATGCAATTTATTTCACTAAGTTAGACTTGCGTAGTGGATATCATCAAATACAAATTGCAGGACATGATATTTGGAAAACTGCTTTTAAGACAAAACAAGGACTTTACGAGTGGTTGGTTATGCCCTTCGGGCTTTGTAATGCACCAACTACATTCATGAGAGTCCTGAATGATGTCTTTCATCCTTTTATTGATGATTTTGTCATAGTCTACCTAGATGATATTCTTGTATTCAGCAAGTCTTGGGAAGATCATGTAATTCATGTTAAAAAAGTCTTGGATGTACTAAGGAAAGAAAAACTTTTTGTAAAGATGTCTAAATGTGAGTTCGCATACCTAGGATATGTCATAGGGAATGGTCAACTGAAAGTAGACCCTGCAAAGGTGGATTGTATTGTAAAATGGCCTAAGCCAAGTACAGTCATAGAAGTCAGGAGTTTCTTAGGTGCAGATCAGTATTGGAGGAAGTTCATTGCAAACTTCTCTTTTATCGCATCACCATTGCATGCATTGACCAGTACGAAGGCAACTTTTCAGTGGGGAGGTCCACAATAGAAGGCTTTCAACACTTTGAAGGAAAAGTTAAGCACTGCACCAATTCTTACCAGATTTACATCAACCATTTGAGATCGAGACAGATGCGAGTGAGTTTGCCATGGGAGCTATACTCATGCAAGGAGGTAAACCTATCTGCTACCACTCTGAAACTTTTTCAGGCACAGTAAGTAACTATCCCACTTATGATAAGGAACTTTATGCTTTAGTTCAGAGTGTTAAGAAATGGAAACACTACTTAATGGGCAAAGAAACTGTAAATGACACTAATCATCAGCCACTTCAGTATTTGCACTCACAGTCTAAACTGCAACAAAGTAGGCATTTTACGTGGATGGGTTTTCTTCAACAGTTTCATTTGGTGATTAAGTATAAGAAAGGTGCCCATAACAAAGTAGCGGATATGCTCTCTAGGCCTCCAGTTAAGAATGCTTTGATAATCCTTAAAAATAGTTCCATGGTTCATGAAAGTTTTCAGGAACAATATGCTAATGATGAGAACTTTAAGGATATATATGCAGTTTTAATCCAGGGTAAACATGTAGAAGAAAAAGATTACTATGTGCAGGATAACTTGCTATACCACTTGGGTAAATTATGTGTTTCTAAAGATGAACAAGCATAGGTGATTCGAGAAGCACATACCTCTTTGATTGCAGGACATTTCGGCATAAGTAAAATATTGGTTCAATTGCAGAAGTATTGTTACTGGCCTCGTATGCAAGAAACTGTTACAAAGTATATAAAAGGATGTGTAATGTGTGCAACTAGTAAACCAAGTAACGGGAAATTGGGTTTGTACACACCATTACCTGTACCATCCCGTCCATGGGAAAGTGTGTCTATGGACTTTGTGGGAGGTTTACCTATGTCTAGGAAGGGACATGATTATTTGTATGTTGTTGTTGATCGGTTCAACAAAATGTGTATTCTAATGCCTTGTAAGAAATAGGTCACTGTTAAACTAACAGCTTATATGTACTTCCAATTTGTATGGGTTCATTTTGGATTACCTACTTCTATTGTATCAAATCGAGATTCTTGATTCTTAGGGGAATTTTGGACATCTTTGTGGGGACTCATGGACACCAAGCTGAAGAAGAGTACAGCCTTCCATCTGCAGACTGACAGACAAACAGAGGTAGTCAATAGGACAGTTGTTCATCTGCTTAGAGGTTACTGTAGCAAGCATCCTAAGTTGTGGGATGAGAATCTTTATTACATGCAGCATGCTTACAACCATGCAGCACATTCTTCTACAAAAAGGTCTCCTTTTGAGACTTGCTTCGGTTACTTGCTAAGAACAATGATGGACTTTGCCTTTGGAAAAGATGATGTTGAAGATGGACGTCATGATGCAGAGAAGGCTTTGAAGTTCATTCAAAAAGTCCAAGCAGTTCATCAGGCAGTAGAAGCTCAGTTGGAGAAGAGCCAAGCCAAATACAAGGCTTGACATGACAAGCATCGCATAGATCATCATTTTCAGGTTGGTGACCGTGTTTGGTTACATATCAGCAAGGAAAGGATGCAAGGTGAAGGTAAGAATCTTAAGCCTATCAGATATGGTCCCTTTGAGATCTTGGAAAAGATTGGTACCAATGCCTTTCGCCTTAATCTTCCTCCATATATGCAAATTTACTCAGTTGTAAATGTAGAAAACCTGAAGTTGTATGAGCCTCCAATGATATTTGATGAAGACGCTAATATTCAAGTTCCTTCAGTTGATGACCTTGCACCTAAGTATATGTCAGAGCTGCCAGAGGATGTCATTCTTGACAGAAATGTCAGATCTTCAAAAAGAGGTGCTATTGAGTACTTTAAAGTAGGATGTAAAGGGATGCATCCTGGAAAAGCACAATGCATGGAGGTTGAAAGAGTGAGGGAGTTGTATCCTCACTTACTTTTCAAGTAATCAAGCTTTCGGAGGTCGAAAAGCTCTCCAGTGGGGAGGATTGATCCAGGAGGATATGCTCCTTAAAATAGTTTCAAATCTCACATGGGTGGATGATTCCAAACACAACAATTTCTAGTTGTATTGGCCCAAAATGTTAGTTGGAGGATTCGAACCCCCAACCACTCAACCTCTGATGTTGCCTCAATACCATTGCACCACGAGATTCGAGCTTAGCTAAATATAGCACTTAGTTTTATTTAAAGCGTAAGCCGCTTAGTGCTATTAAAAGAGAGGCAGGTGGGAGTTGAACTCCCAACCACCAGTATCCTAAAACCAAGGATGGCCGGTGCGCTATTAATAGTGCATAAGATATTTTTGGAGGATATTTTACATAACCAAATATATTCCGCCTGACATTATTTAAATAAGGTTATATATTAAAAACAAACCCCTAATAATTGAGTAAAATCCAAACCATAAAATAGTAAAGGGGATATTTGCAAGATTATTTTCCCAAAGGGGATTATTTTTTGGTTTTGGTGGTTTAGCCTATTTATGGCTAATTTAATGTATAAAAAGGGGGTGATGGGCCTTTTGAAGGACATTCAGGTGATGAGAAGGAGAGATTTCTCTAGAGACTTTGTTATCAATCCTGTACATCAGAATTTTGTGATGTTGTTGTACTTGAAGGGACAGATGTTGTGCCAGTTGTAATTAATTAATGGAGCTAATCGGATCAGTCCCCCTATTGGAGCAGGACCCGAAGACGTAGTCCACTAGGACGAACTCCGTTATCAACTATGTTTTGTCTTCTATCTTTCTACTCTCTTTCTTTAAGTTCATTACCTTTAATATGTTTTGTTCATTTAAGCATTTTAATCATGTTAATTCGCTTATGTATGCTTTGAATTAACTTATGTAATTGCTATAAGAATTCTTATGCAATAGTCATAGATCCTAATCAGATCACGTATTGTGGGAAAAATGGGCCACAAGCGAAATGTTTATCTTCTTATGTCTCTCAAAGTGATCCACCATACTGTCGCTATGGCTATTGTGAAATTACCCTTCCTAATAATTGGAAGTGGTTTAACTTTAGTGGTGGAGGTAATTTTTCCTTAAATGGTGGTACGGAATGTGGCTTCCTAGCCATATTAGACCCGACTACCTTCCAAGTGAAGAATAATAAGATAAACCTCTTTTGGGGAGACAACAAGAAGGCTAACTATGGTCTCCTCCTTAACTGGGGTATCGGCGATCATAATTGCTCCACGGCTAATGGTGCCAATTATTCTTGTTCCTCCAAAGAGAATGCCTTAAACATATTCATAATGATTTCTTAACCCATATAGGGTACAAGGATTTAAATCCCAACATTTTTCTTTTGTATGTCATTTCCTATTACAATGTGAACATTGAATTCTTTCAACTGATTTCTCTAAACTTGAAATACTAGCCATTTTTGAGCTATATTTCTTACCATATTTGAGACCTTCCTCATAACAGGCCGAATGGGCTCTTGGATTCCTTGCCCATGTTTTCCTTATCTTCTTCCTTCATAACCCATTTTTCGCATGATTTTCAAACCAATATTATTTTTCAGAATAACCTTTGTTTTTAATATCACTTCCTGCACCTATGCATGCAAACACATCCTTACATTCAACTTCACAATCTTCACCTACAAAAACTTTTGGTACATCATCTGTATCAAAATCTCATTTTCTTTTTCCAACAACTTCTTTTCCAAATCTTCATTCACCTTGTTGATTTCATCAGATAATTTTAATTTTTCTTCTAGATATTCGTTTTTCTTTTTTACTTCACCAAACAACTTTATTTTTTCCTTCAATTCTCTATTTTCTTGTACAAGAATATCATTTTCACATAATTGCTCATAAATATCTTTTCTCAATTGCTTCATAGTTTCTATCAAATCTTAATTACACTTCTTGACTTTCAACAATTCTTCTTTCAAGAGATCTTTTTCACATACCAAATTTTCACTCTTTTTTCATTCTTTTACCAGATTTTCCCATTGAAATAAACAATATAAACTCACCTTGGTCACTTATTTCTTAAACAACACACAAATAGTCTTCAGCAATCTACAAACAACACTTATTTCTCAAGCAACACACAAATAGTCTTCAACAATCTCCTTTAACTGCTACAACTCGATCTTTAATCAATTTTTTTTAACTTTTCAATACCTACAAACTTCCTTAATAATGACTCTAATAATAAACTTTATAGCAGATTTGAGACAAATTTCCATACATTTCTTCTTCACAGAATTCTTGCTTCAAAAATCTTCTTTCCAAACAATTAACACCATTTTAGAAAATAAAAAATCTTAATTTACCTCTCTCCTTTTCAAACAATTAACACCATTTTAGAAAATAAAAATCTTAATTTACCTCTTTGGATTGTAAGATCTACTGATGGCTCGCTTCTGCAGCTTTAAATTGCTCTTCTACAAACACTTCCAATTTCTTTTGACTCTCCAAGATCTCTAGGAGCCCGAGCTCTGATAAATTACCTCTCCTTTCAACCAAATAATTTCCTTTCTGAATTATTTTATTTTCTGGTCTCTCAGCTCTAATACCACTTGTTGGAGGTGGATGGAGAAAAAAACACTCACAAATTTAACAATTTCAATCACACAGAAATTAGCACAAAAAATAATAAATACAGAAATTAATATTTACACAGAGGTTATATCATGCTGCAGGACCCAAAACATATTTTTATTGCTTGCAAAAATCAGATTACATCTGGCTCTTTTATAGAGGACTTCAAAAGCATGAAGAAAGTTATAGAAAGAATTATAACATTTAGTTTTTTTTAATAACTAATTGAAATAACTAAAAGTCTATATGACCGATGGAGATAATTGGTTTGCATGATTTCCAAAATGATGGAACTAGTGGTAACTTCATGCTCACGATGGAACCAGATTTTAACTGTGGCTGACTGCATGTATGCGGTGGTTGCATGGTGTTAGAGTTTTCTTGGATAAGGGAGAAATTACACTCCAATAGTATGCAGATGCCACCCTGGATATGTTGGAAATGGTTACTTGAATGGCACTAATTGCACAGGTACAACCTCTGCACTACTCTTAATTATAAGCATCAAAATGCATCATGGTTTATCAATTTTATGCTTATGTGAGTCAATTTAGGGAATCTGTTTTTAATTTAAGACACAAGTAAAAATGAATCTAAGAATCTCCAATCTTCAATTATTGCATTCACTCTCATATAATTATTTGTTTCTTTAAGCCCCCTTTCCTCATGGTTTGATATTATGCAAACATTGACGAATTCAATAATTTACAATGTATAAGCTTGAATGACTGCGTGGAATCAACCAGGAGAAGGTGTATGCGACAATTTTCCAGGTTCTTACAATTGTTCATGTGGAAAGGGTTATAAGGGAAATGGTTTCAGAAATGGGATAGTGTACGATTCAGAAAGATCTCGTAAAATCTGAAAGAAATATAATTCAAATACAAATAACAGAAAGATAACTAATTTTGTTCATTGTTGAATGAATAACCAGAAATAAAACTGTATTGCATATCACCAAAAACTTGGAAAACTATACAATTGCATAGTCTCTCATATATATAGAGAGAGTTGATCATCAACCGATTAGAAAAAGCATTAAAGGAAAACTAAAAAATTAAAAATAGTGGTAAAATTGTTTTAAAACTAAAAACAAGAAATCTTTTTTATCTATACATAGAAGTTTGGATATAGGAGCTGCTATTTAAAAAATTGTTTTATTTAATAAAACTAAAAGAAAAAAAAAAATCACCTTCGTGATCTCTACGATATGTTGTATCATTCGAGCTTATCTTCAATCTCCCCCTGAATGATCAATGGAGTTGAGTCCCAACTGATTTCTAAAGGCAATAAAACTTGTGGTTGGAATAGCTTTAGTAAAAATATCAGCAACTTGTTCAGATGAAGGACAAAACTACAATTCCACTTGTCCATCTTGAACCATGTCACGAATGTAATCATGACGGATCTCGATGTGCTTTGTTATGGCATGAAACACTGGATTCTTTGTCATGGCAATAGTGCTATTATTATTACAATAGATGGTGGTTGGATGCTCAAGAATAAAATATAGATCTAACAATATCCTTCTTATCCATACCGCTTGAGAACTTGCCGATGAAGCTACCATGTATTCCGCTTCTGCTGAAGAAAGAGCCATTGTTGCCTATTTCTTACTACTCCAGGATACAACTCCAGAGCCAAATGAAAAAACATAACCAGATGTAGATTTCCTATCATCCACTGAATCGACCCAATCTGAATTTGTGTAACCAACTAGTTCAAACTTGTTAGTGGGAGAATACTGAATGCCAAAAGTCTATGTAGCACTCACATACCTCAAAATTCTTTTAGCAGCCTGCCAATGTGACTCATGTGGATCCTGCATGAACCGAGAGACGAGGCTCACAACATACATAATATCAGGTCTACTGGTTGTGAGGTACATGAGGCTACCAACCAAACTCCTATACCGAGTTGCATCAACTTTGGGACTAGCATCTTCCTTGGTTAGTTTCTCACCAAGGGCTACAGGGGTTGCAAATTCTTTGCATGCCACCATGTTAAACTTCTTCAATAAATCAGCTATATACTTGGATTAAGAAATAAATATACCTTCTGATGTTTGTTGTACTTCTACACCAAGAAAATAGTGCATAAGTCCCAGATCTGACATTTAAAACTCTTGTTTCATATATGCTTGAAACTTCTCTATGAGAGCTTTTCTATTACCTGTATAAATCAAATCATCAACATAGAGGCAAACTATAAGAATATCATTACCAATACGTTGGACATACAAGGTGGGTTCTGAGTAGCTTCTGTTGAATCTTTTCTTCATGAAATAACTGTCAATCCTAGAATACCAGGCACGAGGAGCTTGCTTCAACCCATAAAAGGCTTTCTTCGACTTGTAGACTAAGTGTTATTTTTCTGGAACTTCATAACCCATAGGTTGTTCTACATAAACTTCCTCATCTATGTAACCATTAAGGAATGTTGATTTCACATCCATCTAAAATATTGGCCACTTGTATTGTGCTGAAATAGCCAATATAATATTGACTGTGTCAAGATGAGCCACTGGAGCAAAAGTTTCTGCATAATCCACTCCAGGAGTTTGTGCAAACCCTTTGGCAACTAGTCTTGCCTTATCGCGTTCTACTGAACTATCTACATGATATTTTACTTTGTAAATCCATTTCACACCAATCACCTGCTTACCTTTGGGAAGTGGAACTAATTCACAAGTATTATTCTTATGAATGGAATTCATTTCATCATTCATAGCATTAACCCATACGGGTTCTTTCACTGCTTCTTCATACACAGAGGGTTCAACTTTAATTGTACTAAACAAAGAAAAAATAGCAACTGGATTTATATTGGTACTCCTCTGATAAACATCAACTAAACTTCGTACCTTTCATGGAATGGATGCTGGAGGTCATGGTGGAGGTGAATCTTCACCTGAGTTTGTGCTACTTGAAGAACTAGGTGAGCTTGGAGGAATGGAACTAGAGATAGAACTTCCACTTGAGCTTGTGGGGAGAGGAGGAGGAACACTATTATCTTCCATGTTTAAGATTATTGATGGATTTTTCTCCAGATCATTTTTCCACTGCCATACTCCCCCTTCATCAAAAATCACATCCTGACTACCTATCCATTGCATTGTCTTGGGATTATAGAATCTGTAGCCTTTAGTTGCAGTAGAGTAGCCCACAAAGATACTAAGTTGGGATTTGGCATCCAACTTCTTCCGCTTTTTAACTGGAATAGGCACATATGCCAAACATTCAAAGACACAAAGATGAGCCACTGAAGGCTTGTGACCACTCCAGGCTTCCTTTGGAGTCAGATTTTGAACTGCTTTTGTTGAACTACGGTTGAGAATATACACTATAGTGGCAACTGCTTCTCCCCAAAAACTATTTGGAAGATTTTTTGTCTGCAACATGCTTCATGCCATTTCCATAATGGTACGGTTCTCTCTTTCAGCAATACCATTTTGTTGAGGTGTATATGCGGCAATAAGCTATCTCTGGATGCAATTATTAGCACAAAAATCAGCAAACTCATTAGAAATAAACTCCCCCCTCTATCTGTTCTGAGTATCTTGACAGGATACCCACTTTGTTTTTTAGCTAGTGCTTTAAAATTCTTGAAGCATGCAAAGGCTTCAGATTTTTGCTTCAAAAAATAAACCCGTGTGGCAAGAGTAATCATCAATGAATGTCAAAAAATAAAGGTTCTTACCCAATGATGACTCTTTCATATCACCACAGATGTCAGCATGCACAAGCTCTAAAGGAGATTCGGCTCTCCAAGATTTTTCCATCAGAAAACTATCTCGGTGATGCGTGCCAAGGGCACACCCTGAACAAACTTCTTCTTTTGCCTTGATTGGTGGAAGACCTCACACCATATTTTTCTTACTCAACAAAGTTAGCCCTTGAAAATTCAGATGACCATATCGTTGATGTCATAACCATGAATCATCTATGGTTGATTTTAGTGCATGCAACTTACTAGAAACCAATTTGAGAGGAAACAATCTATTCTCTGTCATATAAGTCTTTGCTATAAGATGATAATTATTAGATTTATCAAAAATTTTGCAGCAGCTATCTTCAAATATAACTTTATAGTTCTTTTCTAGAAGTTGTCCTATACTCAAAAGACTATGTTGTAATTCTAGCACAAAGAAAGTATTATGGATATTTGTAGTGTCTCCTTGCTTAGTCTTGACTGCAAGGGTACCTTTTCCCATTACATCAACCTCCTTATCATCTCCAAATTTAACTTTACAACTCATTGAATCATCTAATTTGACAAAGAAATCAGATTTACATGTCATGTGATTTGAACAACTAATGTCCAAGAACCAGACATCCTCTTGGGGTTCTTTTACCAAATTGCATGCAAAGAATGTAGAATTCTTTGCATCAGAAGATTCTTCTGCATAACTAGCTCTTGACTTATTCAAGTCAGATTTCTTCTTCCTGCACTCAGATTCATAGTGCCCATATCTTTCACAATATCTACACTGAATACTCCTCCTATCAACAAAACTTCATCGTCTTCCTCTACCTCTTCCTCTATTATTTCCAGAAGATCCACCTTGAAATTTTGCAATATGAGAGGGAGGAGATTTGGATTTTTCCTCAATATTCATAGAAGACTGGAAAGCTTGAACAAAACTTTCCATAGAATGTTGCATGTGCTCTTCATGAGACTGCAAAGAACCAATTAATCCTGCAACTTTAAAAGTAGTTAAATCTTTACTTTCTTCAATAGCAATTACTACTAGATTAAATTTAGGAGGAAGAGACCTCAAAAAAATTTCTACAATTTTTTGATTTGATATAGTTTCTCCTTGAGTCCTAAGCTGATTCACTATACCTTGAGTCTTTGTAATAAATTCATGAATGGACTTAGATTCTTTCATCCTCAAATTTTCAAATTCTCTTTAGAAAGTTTGAAGTCTTACCAATTTTATTTTATCTGTACCTTGGTATGCAGTTTGTAGAGCCTCCCATGCATCCTTTGATTTTGTCAGACTAGCAATTCAAGGAAAAATTGAGACATCCAAGGCAGATTGAATGGTGAAAATAGCTTTGTTATCCTTCTTTCTATCTTATTTCAGTTGATTTTTCTGTTGTGGTGTCCATGTATTTAATGTATTATGATCAACAGGTTCTGTGTATCCACCTTCCACAAATTCCCAGAGATCTTGGGATAAAAGTAGGGTCTTCATCTTGATACTCCAATAATCATAGTTTTCTCCAATAAACAATGGAAGCTGAAATGCTAAATCTTTTCTATTAGCCATCTGAAAATAACTGTTGTTCTACCCTGCAACCTCCACAATCAGAACTCTTGCAACCTGCTCTTATACCAAATGAAAGAAATAAGATTCAAATACAAATAACAGAAAGATAACTAATTCTGTTCATTGCTGAATGAATAACTAGAATAACCAGAAATAAAACTATATTGCATATCACCAAAAACTTGGAAACTATACAATTGCATAGCCTCTCATATATAGAGAGAGAGCCGATTAGAAAAAGCATTAAAACAAAACAAAAAAACAAAAAAACAGTGGTAAAACTGTTTTAAAACTAAAAGCAAGAAATCTATTTAATCTATACGTAGCAGTTTGGATATGGGAGCTGTTGTTTAAAAAAATGTTTTATTTAATAAAACTAAAAGCTAAAAAATAAATCGCCTTCGTGATCTCTATGATATGTTGTATCATTTGAGCTTATCTTCAAAATCGTGATGTTTGGAATTATAGCTATAGGTGATGATGCACCACATCTAATATATCTTTAATGTAATTTTACAAAAACTAATTATACCGTGTGTTAGTTTAATTGCTTGTCTTGTAGAATTTCAAATATAGGTATAATTTTATTTCAACGTCTGGTCTGGTAAAATGCATAGGATCCGTCACTTCATTTCTGGTTGTCTCATTAGCAGCAACTGTCTTGGTTGGTTTGGTGGCTAAAGAAACGCCACTTGAAACTTGTGGAGGTCAAGTACTTTCAACAACTTCAGCAATACATAGCTTCTACAGTGGGAGAGAAACCCTGAGACTCTTTTCTGCCAAAGAAATGGCAAGAGCTTATAATAATTATTCAAATGAAATGGTATTGGAAAGTGGTGGCTTCGAAACTGTATTCAAAGGTATTCTATTGGATGGTACACTTGTGGCTATTAAAAAATCCAAGCAAGCTTTCAATGTAGAGGATGGCCATGACTTTCTGAATGAAGTTACAATTCTTTCTCAAATCAATCACAGAAACATAGTGAAATTGTTAGGTTGCTTCATCCAAACTAAATATCCAATGTTGGTATCTGAATTCGTTCCAAACGGAACATTGTTTGAACATTTACAGTCTAGGGAAGGGTGTTTTCCTTAGGCATCACGTCTGCAGATTGCAATCGAGACGACGGAGGCTTTGGCATATCTACATTCTGAAGCATCTCAACCCATTTTCCACCGGGATGTGAAATCAACTAATATTCTTTTAAATGAGTCATTTTCTCCCAAAGTTGTAGACTTTGGGATTTCTCGTCTCATCTCTACTTCCAATGATACACATCTCACAACAAATATAATGGACACAACGGGTTACTTAGATCCCAAGTGCTTCCAAACGTATCAGCTCACCGACAAAAGCAATGTATACAGTTTTAGTGTTCTCCTAATTGAGCGTATAACAGGTCTGGAACCGCTGAGTGTCGAAAGGATCAGCGATGAGTGGAGCTTATCTAATCTTTTTCTTTCCAGAATAAAAAACAACCGCCTCAGGGAAATCTCGGATAGCAAAGTACTGGAGGAGGAAAACCTGCAACAGATGCAAGATATGGGAAGGTTAGCAAGGGAATGCCCTCATTTGGAAAGGAGGAAACAACCATTGATGAAGGAGGTCGTGGAGGAACATTTATGGATAAGAGGTGGCGCAAGATAGAAAAATTTCCATGACAGTGTAAACTGTGATGATGCAATATTTGATCAGACAAGCATTTCTACAGAATCAACACAAACATCTTATAAATTTATAAGTTACAATTTTCCATCTTCAGTTGAGAGTACGTCGAAGGAACCGTTCACTTCACTCAGTGAGATGCCGAGCCTCCCAGAATGAGTGAGTTTAGAGGACAACACTTCTAATCTATTTTAATACACTATAGTCTACGAGGTAAGATCATATATTATAGGGATGTAAGATTATCGTTCAATTTGGTATGGTATCCAAGATTAAATATTATTATATGGATTGTGCCAGGGTATGTGCAAAACATTCTAAATGGATGTTCATTGTATTTTCTGCTGAATAGATTGAAATATATATATATATATATATATATATATATATATATATATATTTTCTGCTGAATAGATTGAAATATATATATATATATATATATTAAGTTCTTATCAGTTAATTATTATTTCCATTTATAAATTTATTTAGTTTAGATGAATAAGTAGTAATTATTATTAAATTAGTTTTAGTCTATATATATATGTTTTTTTATAAGAGAGAAAGATTGAAAGTGATTTTTTTTTTGTTATTTTAGATATAACACATATTTCTTTTAACAAAGTGATAATAAATTAGTTGCCTTTTTTTTTCATCTTTTATATCTAGAAGTTATTTAATCCCTATCATCTACAAAATTTAGATGATCATAAGGTAATTTTGATTTTGAAAGAAAAAATAACATGAAAGTTAAAACTTATAATTAATTAATGCAATTTTAAATGACGAGGGAGTGTAATTAATGTTGAGAGACATTTTATAATTGGGGTGGACGGGAATGATGGCATGAGTGTATTAATGTGAGTTTGTTAATATTTTTTTTTATATTTTAATTTAAATTTGACAATCATTTACATATTAATACTAATTATAAATATAATATTCTCAAAATAAGCATCACATAACAAATAGATACGACTCAAAAAATTTATAAGTTTTAGATAGATGAATACATATAAAATAAAGATAAAGATATTTAAAAAACAAATATTCTTTTTAAAATTATTTGCAAAGAGTAATTAATTTAGTTAAAAAATATTTCTTTTAACAAAGTGATAATAAATTAGTTATCTTTTTCTTCATCTTTTATATCTAGAAGTTATTTAATCCATATCATTTACAAAACTTAGATGATCATAAGATAATTTGGATTTTGAAAGAAAAATAACATGAAAGTTAACACTTATAATTAATTAATGTTCACAGATTTTAGATGTTATGTGAAGGTAGGACCTATTGAAGAGCCAATTTGAAATGACGAGGGAGTGCAATTAATGTTGAAAGGTATTTTATAATGGTTATGGGTGGGAATGATGGCATGAATGTAATAATGTGAGTTCGTTAATAAAAATTATTATATTTTAACTTAAATTTGACAATCATTTACATATTAATACTAATTATAAATATAATACTTTCAAAATAAACACCACATAAAAAAAGATATGCCTCATCAAAATTTTAAGTTTTAGATAGATGAATAAATATAAAATAAGGATAAATACATTTAAAAAATAAATATTCCTTTCAAAATTATTTATAGAGAGTAATTAATTTAGTTAAATAATACATTTTGTAAATTTTAATTTATTATAAATTTTTAAGAAGTTTAAAATTTAAATATAAAATTAAGATGTAAAAAATATTTTCATTAAATATAATCAATTGTATTTAAGAAATAATCAATTTAAAAGATATTTATCATCAATTTATACCTCATTAAAACTAAAGTGTAATAAATAATTATCTATTTCATTAATAACACACAATTTATGCCTAGTCTTATAAAGTGAAAGGTGAATGATGAGACACATGAAGTAAAATAACTTTAAAATGATAAAATTTAAAAGATTATTTTCTATAGTTAACATAAAAATTATAAGATTTTGAAATATTATGACTCTAATGGTGATCTTGTATTCCTATAATTTTTTTTATATATGTATTAAATATTTTTAAATTAATGAAAAGTAGCACACATATTTATTAATAATTATTTCATACAGATCTCATTACTGTTTATATGTATGTTTTTTTTTAAAGAATTATTTTAAATTAATAAACATTATTTTATGCATACTTTTAAAGTCAAAGTTCGTACCTCTTCAAAGTATCAATATAAATTAGTGCAAATTGAAATTCAGAACCTCATTTGTTTGCGTGTGACAAATGGACAAGAATACTCCTCAAGGGCCAGGATATAGGGACAAAATGTACATTAGTTCATGTTATATGGGAGAAGATAAATTCTCAACACATGAAATGCTGTTAAATGGATAAACCATAAAAAAATGCTAACTCATTGCTAGTGGAAAGATTGATTGGAAGGACATGGACATTACTTTTAATTTAATTTAACTAAAAGAAGATGTACAACTATTCAGATATGATTTGAATTCGTTAATAGTAAGTCAAGCTCCTCAATCCTTGACCTTTATGTAAGATGACTTTGTTGTGGAGAGAGTCCCCTCAAATGAATAGCTATAAGTAATGAAAGTGTTGGTTTGTTCTTTATATGCCAACTCAAGTTTTATATTGCATTTAGAAATGGTGGATTGTTTAAGTTGTAACGAGTGAGGGATTACATATTGAATTATTTGGATATTCTATTTATTAGAAATTGAAAGATAAAATCTATTGTAGAGTTTGAAATCTTTTTTTAATTAAGAGATGAGACTAAGAAAATATGAGACTTATCAATGATTGCTGAAAAATAAAATAGATGAAAATAAAATAATTTTAAAATGATATATCATTATTTTGTATATATGTTATCATTCTTCACTACATAAAATATAAATATTATAATAATAAACTATTATTTCATACAGATATTATTATTATTTATCATTAAAAAAAAAAAAATCACTGAAAAATATTAAACTATATTTTTTCCACACGATTCTAGAATATAGGATGACTATAAAATGATAGATACATATACCTTCAAACGTAAAAATGGAATGACTTTGAAATGATGAACTATCGTTTTGTGTTCTTTTCCGCTCTGCGAACTTGTGATTAGGTGAAGTTGTATAAATGACCTCCATACGAATCTCAGAAGCTCAAAAAATTTTACATTCGTAGAACGAAAAAAGCGATGCGTACTACCGAAATGACTTTGAAGTGATGATCAGAATCTTATCTTCCATCTATGGTGGTAATGGCAGACCAAACTTTTGGAAAGGAATTCAAGAAAGGGAATGAAATGATCTCTACTACAATCGCGAAGCTTTAGAGTGGGAAAGAAAGTTAGCAATCTTCTTTCAGTAGTGAAATACTCGTTCCGTTCAACCCAAAATTATATTCCTTTCACTTTAGTTGCTATTGATATTGACTTCAAAGTTCCTACTACTTCTCCGTATCAACATAAATTAAGGTAAATTAACATTCAACGACACTGTTGAAATGTCATTCCTATTTTTAGGTTTCAAACACAATAGAATAGCCCTTAAAGGCCAAGGATAGAGGATTGAAACATTCTTTGTTAACAATATAGGGAAGAAGATAAATACTTGACAACTGAAGCACAGTTCAATGGATAAACCTTAGATAATACTGAACTCGTTGCCAATGCAAAAATTGATTGGGAGTGCTGGGGCATCACTGCAATAGTAATTCTGACTTCAAATTTCTGGCCCCGGAAACAAGATACGTAGCTATTCAGTTACCATTTGAATTCGTTCAGAACAGCCCTCTCTATCTCAAGATAATTTTATTATGGAGTGTCCCCTAAAGTAAACAAGTGTAAGTAAGAAAAATGTTAGCTTGCTCTTCGCGTGCCATCTCAAATTCTTAACATGTTACATTCACGTAGTTTAAATTGCAATGAAGAGAGCATTTGACATTGAATCATCTAGATATCATCTTTATCAGAAATTTTCAAAGTAAAACTCATCTTAATGTGCGAAGTTATTTTTCTTAATAGCTTGATCCTAATAGCTTAATAGGGAGAAACCATTTTTTATGCCTTCCAAATACTATTGAACTAACTTGAAGCACGAAACTTGGAGTATGGGGTTATGATAATTTGTTTTTAAATGTTCATAGATGAGAACAAAATTATACATATAGTTACTTTAGTGTTATACAGAGTTAGAACTTCCCTAGGAGCATAGCCCTTAATTGCTTCAGAATTTTAGTTTGTTAGTTACTTATAGAGACTTCCTAGTTAGCAAAAGTTCAAATAAAGACAATTGGACAACATGTAGTATGGAAGGTGGTGAGGATTGGATCATTACTAAAAATAAACAATGTGAATTATTCATTTATGATATTATATAGTGATGTTTAGCGTGAAAATTAATCATAATAGACAATTTAAAAGGTTTTGATATAGTATGGTTATTTAATAATGTGTAGAGTGCATATTTTCTATTATAAGAAATTATGTACAACAACTACAAAAGATAGGTGAATGGTCTATAAGGTGTTAAAGATCATTAAATGCATTATCTTTTGGTTTTGGTAGTACACATCACTATTTCATTACTCTTTCATAATGTTTTATTCTATGTAGTAAATGTGTAATCAACTACACATGACTTTGCCTAGTTGAAATTGTTTATAGACTAAGTATTTTATTAGTTTGGAACACCTTGTAGAAGTGACATGTTGTATATAATACCAAAGAGATTTCTTTTTAATTGAATGATGGTTGGTATTCGAAAGATAGTTACAATATAGAGTTAGTTGATATGTCATGGAACCTCTCTATCTACATCGAAATTGAGACATATAGAAAGATGGCTGATTTGACGGTGAAACAAGAATGTGTAGACTATATAATATATATATTTAGATTGAGGACAATGACTAAGGGATAACTTATTTGCATATTTTTTTTTAAGTTTTATGAATTAATGCAATTGTTGGCTATCTATTGGTGCTATTTCTTTCCCTTGAAATGGTTTCCTATTTTAGTCACTATGTCTCATATATTCAAAAAAATTGCGTATATTTGTTTTCCTCTTTTCTATGAATTAGTGATTTGATACTATAGACATAATATCTATTTTGATCACATAACATAAATTTATTTTGCAAACATATGTAAAATATTAAACAATAAAATAAAAAATAATATGAAATTTTAATATTGTAAAGGTTTAAATTATGTTGCTTTTAACTTCGATCAATGATGAAAGAAAAGTAGACATAAAGCTTATTAGTTATTATTAATTCCTATCATGGAGGAATACTTATGCATTCACTGCATTCTAATTTTTCAATATTTTAGCCAATCATTTAAGAGAATTAAATATTTTGAACAAGATTTCTATAGTTAATACTTAATTTTTTATTTTAAATGATTATGAAAATGTGATTTTTCTTTGTTCCTATTGATCTGTATTGAAAATAATAGACAACAAATTTAATTTTTCAAAAAGAAAAATACACCAAACTTTTCCTTTGTTAATTATTTTGAACATAAAGTACAATTTATTATAATTATATAGATTATGGTGCTAGCAACTATCAAATCACTTGCTTATTATTTTAATTTTTTAACTTTTGCTTGCTTACTCTTATATTTTCATATTTATTGCATATTAATGCCCTCAATATTGGAATCCTCCTTGGTTTTTTATTTTTCAACGGTCAAATCATAGTTACAGGTAAAAATTCATTCACCTCACTTAATGTCTAGAATGGTACATAACTTTCCGTCGGTGACAATTTTCAATTAAATTTTTTGGTGTAATAGTGAAAATTGAGCCCATTTCTTTGTATTTAATGTTATGAATAATATTAGACATTAATAAGCACATGTCACCCGACATGTGCAAAACCAAAAAAATGAATGTGATATGGTATATACCTATCATCTATCAGGTGTAGTGGATTTTATCATGAGAGAATATAGATGTTTACTAATTACATATTTTTGAGCTAGTGAATAATATTCTCAGATAAGAGGTTAAAAAGATTATGGATGAATTAGATTACCATTAAAAGTATTTGATTTATTTATATAAAGAATAAAATAAAAATATAATTGTATAGAAATTTTATTTTAAAAAATTAAAATAATTTATATATTAAAAATCCATGTTTTTTTTAATTATTAAAATATATAAAATTACATTAATATTGGTTGAATGATGTATAACATAAAAGTTCTGCAAATTTTTAGTGATTAGCGAGAGTTAAATGCTATCGATGAGTACTCTATCATGCGTCTCATGGTTTTTTCTCCTTCTAAGTGTAAGCCAACTAGGAGCGAAGTGGATGGGGCTTGGCAGATGGTGGAAGGGAATAAAAGCAGGTGTCGGAGGAAATCCCTTCAAACCCTCACAGGCCCTAATTTGATTCCCCTTAGGCCACTGAATTGCTCTGCAATTTTGAATAGTCTGTTCCTCAGGGGCACTAAATATGTCTGCTTTCCCCTATCCTCCCCCCATTTCTCAGGCCATTTCAACAAATCAGTGGGACAAGCTAGGGAATACAGAAAGGTGTTGAACCAAAGATGGCTTAAGGTGATTCCTACAAACTGTGGAATTTCATGGCAAACTACGGTGGATCTTTCCAAGGTTAACGGACTTAGGAAAGAAAATCCTCCTCATACTGCAAAGCAGGAAGAGCGGCCGCAATCATACCCATCAATCCTAGTAGGCCGAAAAATGGAGATTAGGCTGGATTTAGAGATTCTCCAGCAGAACATCATCTTTCACCAAAGAAATATCTTCATTGCTAATTGGTGAGGCTCTCATTACTCCTTCAAAGATGTGAAAGGTTTGTGGGAAACTAAATTTCACAACCTGGTAAGCACCTATAATATGGGTTCTCATTGCATTCTAATTACATGCATAGACTCAAGTGTTAAGCAAGATTTTCTTAGAAGTAAGGAGAAATTGCTTAATGGTTGTATCTTTCATTGAATTGATTGGGTTCCTAATTTTAACCATAAAGCTTTTGAATTCAATAGCAAACTGCATTGGGTCAACATTGGTCCCCTTCCTATCGAATTTCATGTTTTAGAAATAATAGAATCATTTGCGGTAGGCTTAGGGAAATGCCTGGCTATTGAAGGTATTTGGGATAAAAAAATTGATAAAGACATTAAATTACTTATTGATTTCAAAACTATTTCCCCTAAATTGAACCCTTTCCAATTAATAACCTCAACAGGGAAATGGGAGATTAATCCATTGATCTATAAAGGAATTATTGACACTTCAGATATGGTTATCTACCATAAGAGCAATACAATTAAGGAGATAGTATTCAATCATAGTTTTGCAATCCACAACCAAATCACCCATAACAGCCAATCAGTCGAAGCACCTAAGTCTCACCCTAATCCTACCCCACCCGTGACCATAGCTAGTCGGTCTCTCTCCAGAAAAACCAACGATGGCTTGCCTCCCTCTGCCTCATCCTCTCATCCCTTAGCACTGACATCAAAGAAGGAAAAACCCTCACTATCTACTTCAAAGAGAAAGGAACTCGCATTCCCCCTCATAGGGATACCCATTTAGACTTAGACCATACCTCCAAGGATAATAGGAAATCGAGCCATCTTCTAACAGATAATCAGTATCTTTCTAACTCAGTCCAAGTTAACAATAATTTGGACAAATAATATCTCTCTCTTAACAAAGAATCCCTTAACAGCTTACTTGAATTCACCAATGCCTTGAAGGCTAATATAGTGGAACAAATAGAAATAGTGGAGCACAGCTTGGCTGACGAAGATGAAATCAGGGACAAAGACCTCATTTCAACTCTAGGAGGCTCAAAGGAATTTAACCTTAGGGAGGCTCAGAAGGATTCATTAGAAAATACTCTTTTACTCCCCCCAACATTAGGATCCTTGAAAAGATCAGATAATATAGAGGTACTTGGAGAGGCTTCTCCTGACCAATGCATTGAAACCCTTATGGAGGAAGTCTTGTTGGGTTTATCTCTTAATTTGGTAGGCAGGCCTAAGCTGGAATGTGGATCTTCTCAAAAGAGAAGAGGGAGAAGATCACATTCGGAACTTAGACTCAAGGATGGGGAAGATTTTGACCAATCTAAGATAACGGATGCCTTTAATGTAGGGAGAGGGAAGTTCCCTCCCATGTCACCATGAAGATAATTACATGGAATGTTATGGGCATCAACGCCCCTAACAAGCAGCGCATCCTCAAGTGCTGCATCTTCAAGGTTAAAGCTGAGATAACCATTATTCAGGAAACAAAGTTAGATAGTGTTGGAGGAGATAATTTTGGCAAGCGTCTAGGTAGATTCAATTGGATAGGAATTCCTGTTGTAGGGGCATCTGGAGGTCTAGGTATCATATGGGACACTAGACAAATCTCATTAGAAACTCTAGAGAACAATAGATTCTGGATGAGTACAAAATTTAAGTGTGTTAGCAATAACTTAAACTTTATACTAATCAATGTTTACGGCCCAACCCCTAATGATTTAAAGCTAATAGTTTGGGAGGAACTTTCCACTTTCATGAGAAAACATAAGAATAAAAATTGCATTATAGGCGGAGATTTTAATGTCATTTGCAACCTTGTTGAGAAATCAAGGGGTTGTTCCTGAGAACCTCAGTCCCTAGTAGACTTTAGAAATTGGTCCTTGCAGAACAACCTCATGGATATACTTACAAACAATGGAGTTTTTACCTGGACCAATAGAAGACCTGGTTTCAGTATGATAGCAGAAAGATTAGATAGGTCTTTTATTAAGGACAACTTAGGTTCCCTTAATAACAACCTAGTCAAGGAATCCATACTACATGTATCAGGTTCTAATCACTTCCCAATCCAACTAACTATAGCGGAAGACGATAACCCTTTAAACCGTCCCTTCAAATTTGAGCTTATGTGGCTGAAGGAAGAAAACTTTATAAACATGTTAGAAAAGTGGTGGCTATCATTTAAGGTCCCTGGATCCGAGCTATTTTGTTTTGTATCTAAGTTAAAAATGATCAAACAATCTCCCTTAACATGGAATTGCGAAAAAATTGGTAATATCTTTGACACTAAAGCCCAAATTGAACTCGAGTTAAACAAAGTTAATGACATAGTAATCAAACTTGGGATGGATCAAGACTGATATATGAAAGAAAAAAACACTAATGAAAAAAGATGAAGAAATTATGTCAAAAGAGGAAACCTTTTGGAAACAAAAATCGAGAGAGACTTGGCTCACTGAGGGGGACAGGAACACAATTTTTTTTCATGCTAGTACCAAAGCTAGGAGAAGCATAAATAAAATAACTAGTATAATGATAGTAATGGTTGCCTAATAGAAGATCCTGAAGGAATAGCCAAAATAACTGTTAACTTCTTTCAACTCCTACTTAACTCAGAATCCTCCAACCTTGTAGCCCAGGAAAGTGTTCTGCAAAATATCCCTAAACTAATCACTCAAGAGCATAACATGTATTTAAATAGGAGCTTCACAACAGAAGAAATTGAGAAAGTAGTTAAAGAACTGCACCCGAAAAAAGAACCTGGGTTGGATGGCTTTCCAGCAACCTTCTTCCACTCGTGTTGGCACTTTTTGGGAAAGGAGTTAGCAGACGCTTTAGAAGGTGCAAGAAAATCAGGTAGGATTCTTGGAGAGATCAATAAAACCTTCATTTATCTCATTCCAAAAAAAGATTATGTAGTAAGCTTGGAAGAGTTTAGACCTATCGCCCTCTGCAATACACTCTACAAAATTCTCACAAAAGCATTAGCTAATAGGCTGAAATTTTTTCTTCCCATTATTATCTCGGAAGAAAAATCCGGTTTTGTCCTTGGTAGATCTATTTTGGATGGGGTTATCCTCGCTCACGAGGCAATCCATTCCTCTCAAACCAATTCTTTCCCTTCAATGCTTATTAAGATAGATATTAAGAAATCTTATGATAGAGTTTACTAGAGATTCCTCTGCAAATGCATGGAAGCCTTTGGTTTTAACAAAAGTAGAGTTAATATGCTAGTAGAATGTATCTCAACTCTTCATTTTTTAATTTTGGTAAACGGGACCCCCTAGGGATTCTTTACAAGCTCCCGAGGATTGAGGCAAGGGGGTCCTATATCTCCCTTCCTCTATATTGTCATGGCAGAAGCCCTAGCCAGGAAAATCTAGAAGTCTCAAGAGCTAAGCAACATAGAAGGAATAAGAGTCACTAGTAATGTTGATCCAGTTACTCATCAACAATTCACGAACAATACGCTATTGTTGGGTAACAACACCCATTGTGAACCTAGGAGCTTTAAATTTATTTTAGATTGGTATGTGAATGCCTTTGGCTAGGAGGTCAACAAAGACAATACCAAGGTTTTTTTCATCAAAACTAATGAGAAGAGAGCAAAGGAAATTCTAAATCTCTTATGATTCCATTCAAGAACCCTCCCATGTAAATACTTAGGCCTCCCATTGGACAGAGGGGTTAGAGAAAACAAACTTTGGGATCGAGTACTATCTAAGTTGGAATCAAGACTGCAATCATGGAAAGGTAAATGGTTGTCACTAGCAGGAAGAATTGTCTTGATTCATTTTGTCCTCTTGCCAATCCCACAATACTACATGTCTTTCCTCCAACTCTCAGGAGGTATCAGGGACATACTCATTAAGATCTTGATGACCTTCTTCTGGCATGGCCTAGAGGATAAGAAAAAGTTTGCATTAGTTGCATGGGATAACCTTTGCCTCCCAAATATTAATGGAGGTTTAGGATTTAGAAATATAGAAAGTCAAAATAGGGCACTTGGAGAAAAATTAGTATGGAGAATCTATAAATAGCCACAACTGAAATGGGTAAAAATATTTGGGAATAACTATCTGGGCAACCCAGATCCAACTAGCATCTTCAGAATTCCCTCCCTCCCCAAAGGTTCTAGAATCTGGAACTTCATTACCAATTGCATAGGAGTCCTCTCTAACCAACTCTCCTGGAATATTGGGCAAGGGGACAAAGCCCTGTTTTGGGATGATTCCTAGGGTGGGTATCCCCCTATTAGTAGCATTATCCATAATGATTCCTTAAAACTAGAATTAGAAAACTCTATAGGAAAGTACGTCAGAGACTACGTCACCTCGTCCAACTCAGACCCTGCTCTAGGCTAGAGCTGGAAACCTTTAACCGTATCTTCTTCTAATCAAAGAGAATGCTCCCTTCTATTTTCTATTCTCCGGAATAGAAATCTCTCATTTAACTCGAGCGAGGACAACTTAATTTGGTTAGGATCCCCCAATGGAGAATACAATGTAAAATGAGGCTATAGGGTTGCTCATAAGCTAGAATATAGAAGGATCTCCAACCTTCTCTTGTTCCTCTGTTGGCCTTCCTCTGAGCTGCTCTGCAAAAGAGAATCCTCACAATAGACTATTTTTGAAAAATGGGATATGACGACCCCTCTAGATGTCCATTATGTTGCAAGATGGAGGAAGATGCAGACCACCTATTACTTAAC
>NC_081409.1:82825821-82921982 GCF_030272615.1 Cryptomeria japonica
CCATTCGGGTCCTGAGCCACTCACTAAGTACTACACTCTTCTAACAAGAATGCACCGAGGTCGCCGTCCTTAGGAGTAATTTAAAAATAACACAAGCTTGAATTCCGCCTCGGAATTTGGCTTAAAGCCTCGGGAAGTCAAGCGAATCCATACGGGATTCCTTCCGAGTATGCATTGAATTAAATTGATTATCTTATTTTTCATTTAGGATTCTTACTCAACCAAGCCTAGACCCCACCCACGAACGCCTGAGTACGAGGGACAACTCCGTCCCAAGACTGCCTACATACCCGCTTCGGCACGGGATCAAGGCGTAAAGTATGTAGTTCTATTTTCTAATCTATGGTTTGATGTAAACTGATTTGTGGGTACGCAACCCTTTCTAGGGTCAGTGTCCCAGACAGTTTCTCTGCGGTTGCTACCCATGATGGTAGCACTTAAGCGAAGGCTGAAGATGGCCTATTGCTTGTGGTCTAAAAAAAAGAAAATAACTAGATCCTAATACTTATCATGAACGTCACCCAATTGCAAAATGCCAATATCCCTTCGAGATGAATAAATAAATAAAGAAAGTAAATTTCATGAGGGTATTTAACTTAACCATCCTTAAAAAGGGGTTTACTATGGTGTATCTCAACGGATGTGAGAATCATTTAAAAGTTATCTTATTAAATTATCGATCCAAGAGGGATTACCCGCCCCTTGGATTTTTAAATTCCAAATGTCCCTTATTACTCCCCGACGATTTATAGGGACGATGCCACAGACGTCGTTAATGCAGCTTTATTAGGCGTTAAGTGCAGTAGTTCAACACGACGGCATTACCCGTAAGCGTGACCCAGAGGCACCATATATACCAAATGCTGCTAGTTTTGATTTTCCAACTTCCTTTGTTTAGTTTTCTAACTACGAAAACAAAAATGAAAGCGTAATAATTGAAATAACTACTTGAAGTGTAATTTGCATAATAATGACCATCACGAAACTTGCATAATAGTAATTGCATGAAGATGTAATTATTCCACAAATAATTCGCATGTTATGAACCATCAATGAAAGCAATTAATCTATGAGAAACTTGCATGATGTAAGGAGATTTAACGAGTCCAAAATAACGATTAAATATAAGCATTTGTATTAATGTAAGTTAATCTCTAAGGAGCAAGTGTCCCAATGATTCTTAATGGGTTGAGTAACTTAACTTTAAAAGAATATAGTCTACAATTTTAAACTTACTAAGGGTAATTTAATTATGAACTTGCTACATATTAGTCCAATTTTTTTCTAAGTCGAAATACGATATCTTAAAGCTTATACAAAAAAAAGAATTCAATATTTCCTAAATGCCATTTCTATCAAACTAAAAAAAAGATTTTAAGTAATTAATTTATATAAAGAAAAAAAAACCCCAATTTAAAATTTCAAATTACAATTTAGAAAGGGAAAAAAAAAAACCTTTAATTAAATAACTTATTTTTTTTTTGCTTTGGGTAGTAAGTAGGGTGCGGGGTGGGGACCACGGGTCCCATCACCCCTGCGGCCCTGCATGCGCAGGTCCGCAGAGATGAGGGGACCTGCGGGCCCCTCCGTACCCTGCGACGGTTACAATGTAACCGTCCCGCATGCCAACATCCGTCTTGCGTTAAACGCCATGCGTTATGGGGATTTTTCTTACGGTTTGAACGATTTTCCTCTTCTTTTTTTTTGTGTTTATTTATATATATATATATATATATATATAAATATATACGTTTATATATATATTATTATTTTTTTTTTTTGATGCAGGAGTTTTTGCATTTTCAACAGGTATAAAAATAATAATAATAATGTTACAGGTTAAATTCCAGGGACCAAATACAATGAAGCAGTAATCAGAGAGGTTCTTCTTCTTCCTTTTTCTTTCATTTCTTTTGTTCTTCACACAGGGAGATCTATTCACAGAGAAAGAGATAATTCATTCCTTTTTCTTTAATTTCTTTTGTTCTTCACACAGGGAGATCTATTCATAGAGAAAGTGATAATTGTTTGTACACACAGGGAGATCTATTTACAGAAAAAAAAAAAAAAAGAGATAATTTATTTGTGCACACAGGAAAAAAAAACTCTCACAAAGGGGAAATGTTAAACGTATTCCTACAGAGGATTTAGATAACTAGAAAATGAGAATTTTTTTAGAGAGATTGATTACAGCAAGATCCTTTCAAATACACAGTTCAGACTTTAAATCAATAACCAGATAAAAGAATACATTTCAGACTTTAAATCAATTCAAATCTAAAACTTAATAAGATATTCCAATGATTTAATCTGGATGAATCTAATTCTTATCAAAATCTTGAAATGAATGGATCTAATTTTTATCAAAAGTAATCTGAAAACAATGAATCTAATTTTCATCAAATGACTCTATTCTCCTAAACCATTTAATCTACTTCTTATCAAAACTGAAACTAATTTCTTATCAAGAATCTAAAACAAATGAATCTCATTCTCATCAATAATTTAATCTACTTCTTATCAAAATCTGAAACTAATTCTTATCAAAATCTGAAACAAATGAATCTCATTCTCATCAAATGATTCTATTTTCCTAAATAATTTAATCAAATCTAATCTACAACAAGAATAAGATGCACGAAACTAAGTTTGAAAGAACCTGGGTGCTTGAAAATGGTGTAGAGTCTTCCTTGATCCTCCAAATTTGAAGAGAAGTCCTCCCAACAAAATCTTAGCTGAAAATGAAAATTGACTACAAAGGAAAATTTTACTTGCAGAATTTCTTATGGAATAGCCAACCACTCATTTTGAAACTTGTACCTCTTTTATAAAAGAATTTTCAAATTCCCACTACCTAATTTTTAATTGAACAAAAAGAGATTCTCTCCCAATTTGGCCTCCATGCAAATTGATTAGGCTTAGTGGGAGGAGTTACATGCAAGGTGGTGGAGAAGCCTCTAGAAGCTTCTTATTCCTCCTACAACATGTGCCTTAATTTGGGTGAGGGAATTTAAATAACCAATTAAAAAAATATATATATATATTTTCCATGTGTGTGTGTGATTTATTATTTTTATTCCCTTACAATATTCATTCAATAGTTTATCCAAAGAAATATAATATAGTTTTGTATTTAAATCAAAAGGTGATAAAGGAGGGTTGTGACAATCACAGTCTGCTTGGTTAGATCCATGATAGCTCATTTCTAATGCATTTTAGCATTATGTTAGTCTTCAGTAAATCCACACTCTGTTACAGCACACAGACTTGATCTTCTCTATTAAGATCGCACATACAAAAACTCATCAACTACCAAAAACCTTAACAGCTACCTCACCTAAAACCCTAGACATGATGTCCTTAAAAAGGAATCTGATTCCATGTCAGTCCAATAGAATTACATTGCAAGTTCCTAGGTTCATTGCATCTAGACACATTTGATAACACAGAACAAATCACTGTCAGTGTGTCGGTGGATGGTAACTCATCACAAAAATATCGGTTGGTAACTCTCACAGAGTATTACCGGTTCATACAACTTTATCGATTACCGTTTGTCCACAAGTGAAGACTGGGAAAATGATAAGTGCCACTTTAGTTTCTTCGCTCCGCTTGAGATCCTCGAACCACTTGAGGTCTCCATACCACTTGAGATCGATAAACACTTTATGCAAAACACCGATAGCTTATAGACTATAATGCAATACCGGTTTGGAACAAATATCGGTTGAGCATAACTCATACATACAAAAAGTGATCTCAAAACAAGTGTGTGTCCATCAATGACAATCACAACATAAACATAAAAAATGCCAACAATCTCCCCCTTTGGCATTGATGGCAACACTTAGGAAAATTTTGACATCTAAGTGTTTTACAACAAAAATATGCCATAATCAAAATTACTCCCCCTAAGTATATACACTATCCCTTTTGCAGAAAATACAATGTATACTAATACCTTACAGAGATAAACATGAAAGTATACATAGCATGCATCAAAATTTTGAATACAAAAACAAAATACTACCCCCCTTTGCCAACAATGACAAAGTGCAGCTGAATAACCCCTGTGTCCATTAGCATTAAAATAATAAGAGTTTATGACAATAAAGAGTGAAACTTGTCAAAAATTGATTTAAAGTCTTGCATAAATGTCTTCATGGATATAGACCATGACTCAAGCAATGAGGTAGCAACCTCACTCTCCATTTGCATCTGGGATACCTATTCCTCCATGGCGTCCAAGGTACTCATCTCTTGAGTAACCGTCAAGGCATCCAGATTGAGATAGAATTTCTGAAGTATTTGCAGTCTTGGTTGTAGAACCAGTTGTAGTTCCTACAAATCCCTGGTCCAGTTGCTGATCTCCGAATCAATTCTTGCAGCTTGAAGTTGAAACCGGTGAACGGTTTTCCCATAAGCAGTAAAGGAATCATATGGCATCTTGAAGGTTCTTATGAACATCTACAAATTGGTTTGCAGTTTGTCTTTCTGAGCAAGCACATCATCATAGAATAGATGGGTTTGACATATCTTGCTGAGTAGTAGATTCCCCTCATCTAGAACATCTTTAATGTCCTTTTGTGCCCTCTGCAGATCAGACCGGAGCTCATTTAACTTTTTCACCAAGGCAGTGTTCAAAGTCTTTTGATGCTTCTTTTGGGCATTAGATTCGGCAACATCTTCCAGGAATTGCACTTGGTCCTCGACAACTGTGCATAAGAGCTTCAATTGAGCTAAGGAGGAATCCGTACTTGGGAGATTGGTACTGAGAATCAAACTGGTGAGTGTTTCCATTGCAGTTTAAATCACATCTTCCTCCTTTTTCCTCCTTAGTGCATCCAATCGCTCTTAAGCAAGCTTAATGCTTTGCAATAGCTCTGTTTCATTTGCAGATTGGAGGTCAATGGGACTGGTGATGTCAGTCAGTTTGTCTTTATCACCGGTTGCCTTTGGGGTCTTTGTGTGAACACTCTTTGTCGCTTCCTCCTTTTCTTTGGCTTTCTTCTTATCTTCTTCTGCCTTCTTCTGCTCTTCAACTTCTTTCTTTCTTTTCTCTTCTTCCTTATTCCTTTCTTCTTCTTTCTGCTTCTCTTCTTCTTTCCTTTCCTCTTCCTTCTTCTTCTTCTCTTCTTCTTCTTTCCTCTCTTCTTCCTTCTTCTTCTCCACTTCCTATTTCTTCTCATCTTCCTTCTTCTCCTCTTCCTTTTTCCGCTCTTCTTCCTTCTTCTCTGCTTCCTATTTCTTCTCTTCTTCCTTTCTCTTCTCCTCTTCCTTTCTCTTCTCCTCTTCCTTTTGCTTCTTCTCATCCCGTTTCTCCTATCCTGCCATTTGCTCTTCACCATTCAGGGCATCAACATCAATGGGGTCCATTTGCTCTGTGACCTATTCTCCCTCACTGTTATACACCTCATCCAGTTTTGCAATTTCTGGTTCTTGTTCAACCTTTTTGTTGGCTTCTGATACTTGGTGTAATCTCAGAGTAGCTTGGGTATGAGAGTGGGTATCTTTTACCACCTTAGGGACTTTCCCTTCTAGCAACAAGAGTCTCCTTCTTCGCATAAAGAAGAGGCATTTATATTTTTCCATAACTTCATAGAGTTTGGAATTGGACACATCAGGAAATACTATGCAAATATTTCCTCTCTTATTTCCTGTTCTTTCTCTATGGCAATGTGCCATTTGTTGTCCAAAGAATTATATAAAGAATCCGGTGTCACAAATTTAATTTCTAATGGCGACCGATCATTAATACATAAATATTGAATGACTTCTTGTTCTACTTCCTCCTTCTCATTATCATTGAAATCATCAAAATAATCTACTAAGTCACTCAGCACTTTCCTCTTAATATTCTTAATGGTTCTTTGACAATGTGTCAAAGGTTTGTAAGAGGACATATCAATATTTACCGGTGCTGATGATGTCGATTCACTACTGGTTGCCTTTTTCTTCTTCCTCGTTTGCCTAGTCTTCTTAGGCAGTTCTTTAGATACAATGTCTTCTGAGTCTGGTGAGTTTCTTTTTGTTTTCCGCTTTCTCTAAAAGACTTTGGTAGAAGCAACTTCCAGTTTATTCTTTGCCGGTGACCACTTGGTCACTTTAGGACTTGCTAGAGTAACTGGTACTGATACAGATGGTATTGCCTTCCTTTTCTTCACTGAGGGCTCCTCAACCAGTGTAATCCTCTCCAGATAAGTGTTGGTTCTCTTCTCCTTGGGATCAAGCGGTGAGGCAAGTAGGGTAGAAGCATACCCATCGAGCATGTCATACATTACCTCATAACCCATAGTCTCCACTTCTTCCTTTCTGGGCTCAACAACCTCCATTATGCACTCATCTACTTTGATGATAAAGCGAATGTCCTCTTCATACTTCTTGACAATATCACTGGATATTCTCACCCTTTGACTCATCTTGTGTCTGAACTCATCAAAGTATTTGTTCAAGACTTCAGGGTAACCTGTTCCAACCACTTGTAGACTTTTCCTGATTTGCTTTGTAACCAGTTGGTCAGTAGACCACTGAATATCACCCACTCCTAGAATGTAGCCTTGGAAGTAGAAGAACAATCCGACCAATAGTTGTCCAAATTTAAATCTCAAAGCATTGTCTTGTTTTATTGACTTCAGGTTCACCAGGAGTTACCTTTGCATTTAGGTGCATAAATTAAATGAGGCCTTTTCCATAATCATCATATACCCAACATTTACCGCTGCAGTAGAGATAGAGTTGATCTTGCTAGCATAGAATGTATAGTAACCTATCACCATGCAGGCATACTTGACCAGATCGTCCTGATGGTATTGATGGTCATTCCCCTTTGGTCACTCACATAACTGGTGAGCTTAGTCATTTCAGTCTTGTTGATCTTCCTTAGGGCTAGCACTTCCCCAATGTTACAGAAATTGGTGACAACATAAATCGCTTCTGGTGTGATGTCATGCATCCGCTCTAAATACATTTTGTGACCATGCACTCTACTTAAAATGATGCGAATGTGATCATCTGAGAATTCTTCAAGGAAATAGACTGCATTGTGAAGCTTCTTCTTTTCCAAGATGTTGAATTCTAGTTTGATCTTTTTGTCCTTTCCGCATAACAAACTCAACTGAGAATGGATCACTATAGATCCCAGGTCTTCAATTTTACAGTCAATGTAATCCAAAATACCTTCCTCTACTATAACACTAGTGAGAATTTGGGATAGGGCATTATATTTTTCCTTCCATTGTATGAAATCAATTGAATCAACAGGTGCACTAGAGCTAGAGTGAGATGTTGAAGCCACGATAAACAGAGAAACTTGAGAAACACCTTCGAATGTCGAGATTTAGGGCTTGCAATTTACACTTCAACACTCACCACTTTAGTTGCTGGATTACCGCTTTGAGTTCTACACTTGACTGATTGATGATATCTTCAGATTCTTCTTTAGGGTTTTGAAATCTCTCCAAATTGCAAGACAAATCACCTTTTGTCATTCTGCGCTTAATTTTTTGCTTGAAAATTGATTAGTGAAAGTGACTTGAAAATCCTTTTTAAATGAATTCTTCACCTACCATAATAAATGCTCCACTATTAGGGCGTAAACCCTAATTTGCCTTTTACCATTTCCGGTCTTCTGCCAATTGACAAGTATCGCATACAGGTTAAGATCTTTTACTCGTGTAAATCGGGGATTCAAAACATTTTATCGATTTGTTCCCCCTAAGCTTTTCTGTTGCTTTGTTTGTCAGTTCAATGACTTCCACATTAGGTGCAGAAACCAGTTCTTCTTGAGACACTTCTTCTGGCTTCTTCTTCCAGGTTTTCTTCATATCCTCTTGAACAGTTTCAACATCAATATTTCCTTCCAGAGTGACCTGGTATGTCATTTGAGGGTGAACTCACAAAGCTGGTTCCCACTTTTGCCAATGAAGGAAATTGGTGAAAGTGAAAAATTATGTTGATGGGGGGTTTGAGAAAAGTGGGAGTGTTTGAATGGAATACCCTTTGGGGTTCGAGTGAAGACCCCACTTCGAGCAGAATAGAGTATCCGAATGTATAATTGACTTTTCGAGGGGGAGCATAGAACACAGAGTAGTGAACATCGAGCATTGATCACAGGAGCGTGCAAATTAAGTTATGTACAATATATTGATAAGGGGTCTATATATTTGAGTATGTTACTATTTATTGACAATTGTATATACTATCATTTTAGTCAAATTTTGTAAGTATATAGGTTTTGAGTTATAACTTTGAAAGGAGTTTTGTCAAACATACCAAACTAATGTCAAAAGGGGAGATTGTTATTATTTACTAAGTTGTCATTAGTTTTATGTCTAAAGTCATCCTATATACTCTAGTCGGTTAATACTACCGAAATATTCAGTCGGTAAGCACTAAAGTAGTCGGTTATAGAAGAAAGGAGTCACAGAGTTAAGTATACACTGAGTTGTCTACCGAGTAACATTCTATGTCTACCAAGCAGCAAGAAGGTATACCGAGTAATCTGAACCGGGTAGAAACGTGTTACCAGATTCAATGAACCTAGACACATATGTGGAAACATGTTACAAGAATCGAGGAACAAAGAACTGTTATTACATAGGAAATTACACTTCAAGATTTTATATGATTTTGAGGAAGTTTATTGAATGAAATAATTTCTATGTTTATTCATTCAATGAATCTTGTTTGTAAGATCGAAGCATGAACATACCACTGTCCCAGAGATCTATTTATACAGAATGATTTGAGAATCAAAAAAAGAGAGAGACATGTGTGATAGGAGAGTTTAAAAAAAGGGAAAATCATAAGAGGACACATTGAGTTGTGACTGCTATGATTGATAGAGATATTCAGAGGTCACCGAGAAAGTCTTCAGAGAATAGTTTAAGGGACAGAGTAAATAGAAGGGTTTACCGAGTTGATTTATCAATTACCGAGGTATGTTATAAGCAAGGTAATTTCATATTGAGCACATAGAATCTGCTATAACATTTCAGATGTAAAGTTGCAGATATTTGTAAAGATTTTATTGAATCATTTGAGTTGTAATAGAAACCTTTAACAGGGTAAAAGACTCTAACAAAGTCTATAAATTGTAAAGCCTTTAACCAGGTGCATCATTTTGTATAAGTGTTGTAAAAATCCTTTAGCAAGGTAGATCTAAAGATCTTGATACTCCTAACAGGGTAAGCTATCAGAAATAGCTAAACATGTAGCTCTAACCGAGCAACCTTTATTATTGTAGTAGTGAAGTTGTGGGTGCCATCCCCACCGCAATTTTTCTCTCTAACAAAGAGTTTCTGCATAACCAAAATATTTGTGTTATGGAGTGAAATGTGTATGAATGTTATTTCTATAATTATGGGTTAGCTTTATGTTATGAAATCAAGTATACACAATTTATGTTTATTAGCAAGATTGTTTTTGAAGAAAAGTTTTGAAGTACTTATTCACCCCTCCCCTCTCAGTACATTAGCTTTCCTTGTTGGACCTAACAAAAAGAACTTGATTTGATGTTCCTAGGTGTAGCTGATGATGTAGCTGATACAAATCTTCAATTACGATGACTCCTATGTGCAAGATCCAAGTGCTCTATATTTTGTTGCTTTCAATGGATGAATCTAATCAAGAGAAATATTTAGTCTAGTGGTCTAATTCTCCTCCAACTGACTAGACCTTCCTCCTAACTGAAGCACCTTTGTCCAACAAGGGATTGCCAAGCTTTAATATGCACTGAAGGCTCAGATCGAAGGTCATAAAGCCATGAACTTGCTTAGGTCAGATGCATCAAATAAATTATATAGACACTAAATTGCCTTCAAAATTGTCCCAAAATTATCACCTATCCCTCTGATTTTTGGAATCAATATAAGTTAAAATTGATGCATGTATGGAGAGGTATGAGCAAAGTCGTGGGTTCCTATCTTTGCAACTGGTTTGGTGAACTTTTATTTGCCTCCAATAAATGATGATAGATATCACCTATATTCCCAAAGGAAATCGATGTCTAGTAATGCCCAAGCGATGCCTACACCATCACACAGGTGAACCCTCAAAATCTGTAAGTTTGAAACTTCCACGATCTGGTATGAATAATCTTCTTAAGCTCAATTGAAAGGATTGATTGTCCTTCCCAATCACCATAACTTGTTATGCACAATGTGAAAAACTAAATATCTCCCACTCCCAAATGAAGAACTAGGGTTTCATCCAACCCTTCTAACAAATCTGCTGAAGGTTTACGTCCTCAGAGATTCCACCAATGCCACACATCAGTCATTTCATCATATCCAAATCTCCAATCTCTTGATCATCAACCACCCTCTTCTATTTATC
Organism: Cryptomeria japonica; assembly: GCF_030272615.1. Lineage (NCBI taxonomy): Eukaryota > Viridiplantae > Streptophyta > Pinopsida > Cupressales > Cupressaceae > Cryptomeria > Cryptomeria japonica. The sequence goes on from NC_081409.1 coordinate 82,836,157, forward strand.
CTTTTCATAACCCGTCATGATATCCCTTCTGGAAGAGGGTAGGTACACTTTATTATTTATTATTATTATTTAAGTGACTCTAATTATTTTAATTTTATACTTTATTCACTATTTAATTAAATTAATTAAATATAAAGTCACTTTTTAATTTTTTAATTTATTTTAATGACTTTATAAGAAATTAATTTAATTAATTTATCCTTATTCCTCCACTTAGCCAAAAGGTTAAAACTCCATTAAAGGCTAGGAAATAATGGGGACATTACAATCCACCCCTCCTAAAATTGCTCGACCCCAACAATTTCCACTGCTCAACAAAAACATCTTGAATAATAATGCCACCTGGATCCCAAATGAAAAACTGTGCAATGTTTCTGTCAACATGCAAAAGCTCTCGTAACATCAATTGTGTTTGCTGAATCAACTCATCCACCTCATTACGTGCCATAGGAGTGCAAACCTCAACTCTAACGATGCTCGGATCCCAAACCAGTCCTTCAATCCTACCATATGTGATGAAGATGAGATGATTCCTCCAATCACCATGAATCTCTCATCTTGAAAGGCTGACCAACAAGGAAATGTGGAAATGAACTCCCACATGCCAATTAAATAACTCAAACAACCACCCAACATTGATTAAATAATTTAGATCAGCAACCTGAATGGTGTCATAGAAGTCAACATACCATTGTAAATCAAATAAATTCATCTCATACTTACTACCCATTGAATAGGTATGACCCCACACACTCTTGTGCCAATGAACAATTGATGTAGACCATGCCAAATTTGAAAAGGCGTTGGAAAACAAAACATGATAGCCACTAACCTATGCAGATTTAAAGAAAATTAAATCACCAATCAACAAAGTAGATAGCTACTATCTCATATAAATCCAAAGAGGGATACAACTCTTGAGTAGTTGATCCACTATAAGTGTCATCTTTAAAATTAGTCAAACTTTGTCTATCATAAATGTGTTGAAGATGGAACTTGGCTTGCTTTGCCCTTTCTAACCATCCATCAATCAACCTTTCAGACTGCTCCATATTAGTTGCTCCAAAGTGCTTGAAACTTATCCTGAAATGAGATACATCTTCAAAATCTTTATGTCCTCTACTTGCATCATGTTGTAATGGTGGAAAAATGGTGAATGATAGATCAAGAGGAAAACTACCCTTTCCCTCAAAGAGAGATGAGAGTTTTACTATTGATTACCCTTCAAACACTTTTCAACATGTTACATTAGGAAGAGGAGAGGAGAACTCACTAGATTCAACCTTCAAAGATGAAGATTGAATTCTGAATGAAATGGGAATGATAAGTTGATCCCCTCTTCCTTGTTTGAAATGAAAAGGAATTGATTGAATTGTGTAATGCAAAAGTGACAAAGAATTGATTATATCTTAAGATTGGAAGATGGGATGAAGCTATGCACCTGGATCTGGTAGCAATATGTCGAGACAAAATCACCCTGTGAATTTGAGGAAAAGTTGCCAGGACCGTGGCGGGAATGTACACGGTCCTCTGAAAAATCCACGAAACGAAAAGGGTTTTTCCACCTTTGCAAATGGAGCCCAAATTTGAAAGTACAGTTGCACACCTGCAACCTACACATAGAAAATAAAGGAAAATGGGTTGGGATTGGGGGTTTGCCTTTAGGTCAAACCTCAGTTTTGGAATTAACTAAGTGATGAAAGAAACTACTTGCAAGTAGCTATAAATGAAAGACTAGATTGTAGATCACCTCAAGGGAGGTTATGGTAGCAATGTTGATAGAAATGCTTGTGTATAATTGAATGTTGGAATCAATCTCATCTTCAATGGTTGAATCCTTGACTTGAATGCAACACCTTGCCTTGAAAGGAGACTTGAGAATGCTCAATGCTGGAAAAGAATGCTTGAATGCTTGAATGCTTGATCACTTGTGCTAATTGAATCTATCCAAATTATGCAAATGAGAGGACAAATTCCCCTTAAATAAATGTTAGTGGATTTGATTTTCATCATAGGATGACATCGGGGGAGTTTCTCACCCGATACACAACCAACAATGTAACCCTAGGAAGGGTCCCACCCCAAAATAGGGCAGGGAGAAGGCCGCAATGCCCCTGTCCTGGGAGGAAAAGGGTTCCACACCCCTTTCCAAGGGGGGACAATGGCACCATGCCCCTATCCTACCCCTTTCTCCAGGCCAGAGTGTGGACGGGGTGATGTAGAGGCCAAGGAAGAAGTTGTTTTTGAGGGTTGAGCAATCTCCGATCTTCGATCAAGCTAGAGGATTTGAACTCGCATGTGTGAGGACCCTAATGCAATCGAAAATTGCTAGGGTCAAAATTTTATGATACTACATTTAGCCTCCACTTTAGTGGGAGTATAAGCATACGCTAATACTGTCAGTAATGTACAAGGAAACAAGATTGAAAGAATTTTACCACGTCAAGGAGGCAAGATGCGCCAAGCCCCCAGTGGAATTAGGATCTTAAAACTTTGATTGAAAAAGTAAAAGGGGAGATCAAGAAGGGGAGAACCATGACTGGAAGTAGCAAAGGTCCCTTCACTATGAGTCATGAAAGCAAGGAGACAAAAGATTACAAAGCAAAAACAATTTCACTGAGTAATTCTAAGTATTACAAGAAGGAAAGTATGAGCAGAGTGTATGCCCCAATGTTAAAGTGATCGCACACACCTTATCGGGAGTGATTTATTTAAGGTAGGATATAACCAAGAGAGAGAGAAGAAAGGGAGCACATTATTGCAAGGATTTAGCCCCCAATCAAGGTATAAACCTAAGGATAATGAACACAAAACATGAGGTAGTTTCACTTTCTTTGGGGTCAATATGTTCTATAATAACTCCTGTATATCATGTATGCATATGCATATAATAATATTCATTCCCCAAAGAAAGACACTACCTTAGAAGAAATTGAAGAGAGGATGTCTTTTGAGTCAACATAAAAGAGACCAAGTAAAGATCTCAATGCTTTGCATCGTCCCCAAGTAGAAATTAAGGAAACAATAGAAGAACAAGGATACACATAGAAGAATGGTCACAAAAGAGAAAGAAAGGGGAGGGAGGAAGATCTACAGTGATAATATTACTATTCTAGCACAACATCCACCTCCCAATCTTGCTGATCACTATTTCGGGAAGGCGAGAAACTTTCTAGAGGTGCGACATCAAGCACAATAGATGGAGCTATCACAAGATCCAAACAAGGACTATGCTCATGTTGTAAGTCACTTTGTTTGATTCTAGGAGCTAGGATTAGGGTTTGTGAAAACTCATTTGATAAATGCTTGTCTATGTCAACATATTCATACTCACTATCAGAAGCATTAGGAGTTGTATTTCCATTATGAATAACATTTTCACCCTTTTCTTCATCAAGGTTTAGAGAAAGAGGAGCAAGAACATGAATAGGATAAAAACCATCACATGTTTTATGCAACTTATGATTTGGAGATGTAGCTTGAACATCTTGCTTAGGAGAAAAGGGAATCATGTCAACTGTCACAAGATCGAACACAACATCTTCATCGACATTCTCCCGCACAACAATTTCGTTGATTCTTAGTGGAAGGATGAGAAGGAGGAGGAACATTTGAACAAGTAGGCACGCTTCTCTCCTTGATAGTTGAAGGTTTAGGTTGAGGTCTTTTTGGTTTAACAATAGAAGAAGCATGCCTCTTCTCTTTATAAGAGAAAGGAGGTGGAACTACACCATAGAAATGAGGAATATTAGGTGTAGGAAGGAGACCAGGTTCATCATGAGGAGGAGATATAGGTCTAACCTTAGGAAGAATATTGTTGTTCTCCTTAAGAGAAGGCAAAGTCACATCCATAGGTATAGGTTGACGATCTTCCTTAGGAGGGAGATTAGTTCTATCTATGAGGGGAAGAACCTCATCTTGAAGAATAATAGGAATGTCAAGTGTTGGAGATATAGGTTGACTTAAGGATAAAATCATATCACTCTTCCAATTTTGATAAGATCAAAAAAGAGCATCACTCCTTGATAAAATAGATTGAAATTTTTTAGGCCAAAGGAAATCAATAGGAACACCGGGGGTTCTTTCGGATGTACAAAATAAGCTATGGTTCACGGTTATGGTTTCTCCATTGTGAGGAAACTTCAGACACTTGTGGATTGGAGAAGCAATAGCCTTCATGGAAGATAGCCAAGGATAGCCCAACTTCACACAAAATTGTGCAGAAGAGGGTATGATAACAAAGTCAACATCCATGGATTTAGTATGAACTTCAATAGGAAGGGTGATAGAAGCAATGGTATGACAAGAGAAGCCATCAAATAACTTCACAACCACATTAGAAGCATCATACATTGGTTTATGCAATCGTAAAGTGAAAAGATACTCTTTAGTGATGACATTAACCATGCAAGAGGGATCAATCAGGGCACCACGGCAAGGGATATCCTTAACCTTCACAACTATGTATAAAGGGCCATTAGGTGCTCTAATGGTCTCACTAGGGTCAAATGTAATACAAGGATCCTTAGGCATATCTTATGTTTCTACCATGTATTAACAAAGTTTGGAGCCATAGAGGTGAATTATTCAAAAGAGAGAAAATTAAGCACAATCTCAATAACGTTAGAGGTATGAGATGGCAAGGGATCAATGAAACTCTTAAGATTTTGATTAGGAGGAGCTACTGATTTATTCCCTTTACCATTCACACCTGCCACATATATAGTATTATTATCAATAAACTCTTGAATCTTATTCTTCAATGCAAAACATTTCTCAGTATCATGACGAGGTTGACAATGAAATTGGCAAAAGAATTGTTATCAAAATAAGGGGATGCAAGTTTAGAAGGATCAATTTGTTTTATAGGAGGAAGTTTGATAGCATTTATGTGCAACAACTAAGACATAATACTATGTATAGATTCATTCAAGGAAATAAACAGTCTTTCTCTTTGGAAAAATTTAGAAACAAGAGGCACACCTGTTGTAGCATTCACATGGTTGTTGTTGATTGGATCGTTGAACTTGATGAATTTTTTTTTTTTGATTTGAACTTCACTAACAGTTGTTGAACACTCTCCCCCTTATCACTCGGAGCCACAAAAGTGGATTGCTCCATTTGACTCACGACCAGTTGATAATTATGGAGTGTTGCACACAACTGCAGAAAAGAAGTAAATTCAGACAAAAGAAGCTTTTCCCTGATATCTTTTTGCAAATTAGAAATGTAAATTCTTTGAATATCATTATCAGGTACATGAAAAGAAATTTGAGCACACAAATTCTTATATCTACCAATGAAATCAATCACTTTTTCTTTAACACCTTGTTTACAATGCATTAAATCAGTCAAAGTGATTTTAGGACCAATGTTGTTTTGAAATTTTTGGATGAAAGCATTTGCCAATTGTTGAAAGGAAGTGGTAGAATAAGAAGGTAGAGAGCAATACTAATGTAAATCCTTATCTCTTAGTGTTCTTGTAAATAGTTTTGCAAAAAATCTTTGATCATAAAAAAAATCAGTACACAAGGTTTGAAATGTTTTGACATGGGTAAGAGGATCACCTTTTCCATTATAGAGTTCCAATTGAGGGATATCAACATGTTTAGGTGGCACGACTTTAACAATATCAAGAGAAAGTGGGTTTGCAACATCAAAGGTGGGAACACTAAACTTGGATTGACTCATAGAAGCTATTTATTGTTGTAAGGAAGACACGGTTTGAGAAATATTGTTAATTGTCTCTTTGGTAGAAGAATTGATGTTAGACATAGGTGATTGGGAAGGTGGTGTAATGTTATTGAAAGAAGCCATGGATTGAGAATAAGGTGGTGGGACATTATGATAAGTAGGCATAGGTAATGATTGGGTAGGAGAAGGGACACTTAAAGGAGGAATAAAGTTGTTGAAGGAATTGCCCCCTTGTGTCACACTAATTGGTTGAGGAATAATAGGAATATTCATGGAAGACATAGGTAACAATGGAGGATTAAATGAAGAAGAGGGATTGCCCCCATGACCAATTATTGTAGGGATGAAATTTTGAGTTGAAGTAGCCATGATGTTGGATGTGAAAGTAGGAATACTAGTCATAGGAGTAGTCAAAGGAATTGAAGGATTGACTTGTGTTGGAGGTTGTGAATAACCTAGGGTTTCGGCACAATCCTTGATAGGAATGACATTAGAATCAATAATATGTACAATGCCACACAATATATCAATTCCATTCTTATCACTTTGAATCATGTGCTTAAGGCCTTCAATTAATGGAAGAGCTTCACTATTAGGGTATTCTTGGGACATCCAGTGTTGAAAGCTATCAAATTGATTATCCAATGTGGAAAGTTGATTTAAAGAAACACTTGTTAAAGCTTCTTCTTCATCATGGGATCCATCAATGGGGTGAATAGGCACATGATTAGGATGGGAAGCATGATCCTCATTAAAGAAGTCGCCCAAATTAGGCTCCATCTTCTCAGTAATTAAACCTTGGGAAGCCTTAATTCTAATGCTTCGTCTAATGGGGATAGGATAGGTATCGTCTAACGGGGATAGGATAGGTAGGACTAATAGTTGTAAAACTCATACACTAGAGGGAAAATTTGAATTTTGAATTGTGGAACAAAGCTTACAAAATTGAGTAATGCAAAATTTAAGAAAATAATGATTACACAATTTGAACTTTGTTGGAGGAAGGGAATGACACAATTTCCAAAAATGAAACTAAATTGGAATTTCAAAATAGGGCCAAGGGAAGACCACTTAATTTTAAAATCAGGGCAAACTATAATTAACCTCTTACTTTAAAAAATTTTCTTCAAAGTTGAAATGTTGAATTTTGAAGGTATTTCTAATTCTAGAGGGATTAAAAATTGATAAAATCAGCCAATCTTCTGGAGTTAGGCTAGTAAATACAGTCATAACAGTCTCCCAAATTTTCGGGAAAAAGTCGGGAACCGTGGCGGGAACGCACATGGGCTGACCAATATTTTTTTGAAAATTTTTAGGGATGGATATTACGATGATTTTGAAGCTAACCCCTAAAAATTGGCAAATTTTATGATCTCTAGATGGGCGAAATGAAGGTGCAAATGTAAAGATAGGACCCTATTAGGGTTTTGGAGAAAAAGAGGGATTGAATTGAAAATTTGAAAAAGTTTTAAACCTAATGGATAGGGACACCTTTGAAAATGTTTCAAAATTTGAATTGGAATGAAATTGATTTGAAATTTGCATAAAATTCAATTAATTTTGAAAAATTAGGGTTTTATGACTTAACCACTTAGAAATTTTAATTTTGGGAAAAAGGGGGGAAACTGAAAATTTGAATTGTAGGAATGAAGACAAATCTGAGAACAATCAAATGGAAATCCAATTTTTGCACAAGTTCAAGATGATTTTTGAAAATTAGGGTTTTAACAAATAACCTCTTAATTTTATATTTTATTTGTAAATTTGAACAAGACAATGAGGAAATTGAATTTGAGAAACAAAGAAATTTTCAAATCTAAGATACCACAAGCAATTTTTACAAATTACAAGTTGAATTTTAAAATTAAAAACTAGGGTTTTGAATGATTTAACCACTAAGTTTGCAGAAAGTTGAAACTTGTAAATGAAAAATATGCAATTTTGTTCACAAGAAAGCATGCTTCATGTTGGGTTCACCAAAATGTAATTGTGGAAAAATGGTGAATGATAGATCAAGAGGAAATTTACCCTTTCCCTGAAAGAGAGATGAGAGTTTCACTTTTGATTACCCTTCAAATGCTTTTCACCATGTTACATTAGGAAGACGAGAAGAGAATTCACTAGATTCAACCTTCAAAGATGACGATTGAATTTTGAATGAAATGGGAATGATAAGTTGATCCCCTCTTCCTTGTTTGAAATGGAAAGGAATTGATTGAATTGTATAATGCAAAAGTGACAAAGAATTAATTATAACTTAACATCGGAACATGGGATGAAGCTTTGCACCTGGATTTGGTAGCAATATGTCGAGATGAAGTCGCCTTTCAAATTTGAGGAAAATTTGCCATGAGTATGGTAGGAATGTACACGGTCCTCCAAAAAATCTGTGAAACGAAAAGGGTTTTTCTGCCGTTGCAAATGGAGCCTGAATCCGAAAGTATAGATGCACACTTGTAACTGTAAAGCAGAAAATCGAACCCTAGTTTCTCTCCCCTCTTCCAACTCCAAGGAGAGAGAAGGGAGGTTACTAGGATTGACGGTTTTCACTTAGGGGAGACTTTACATTCAAAAGAGGGGTTGAAACCCACAAGATCCAATCCCACACAATGCAAGATTGGATTCTAAATGAGTTTCAAGGGTTAAGACAGCAAGGCTACCCTCTTTTGTAAAGAATGTAGATAGAAGAATTAAGCTAGGAATGCATGAAAATTAAGAAAGATTCGCTTATAAACAAAGATAGGGATATAGGATGAAGGTGCGGACCTGGAATTAGCAGTAAAATGTCGAGACGATGCTGTCCTGCAAATTTGAGCAAAAGTTGACGGGACGATGGCACCCGGCGTGCACACGGTCCTCCGAAAAATCCGCGAAACGAAGGGGGATCTGTTCGTCTCTGCACAAGGATTCCAGATCTTCAATTACAGCCGCGTACCTGCAACCTACACACAGAAAAGCGAAGACGATTGGGGGGTTAGGGATTAGGGGTTTGCCCTTAGGTCAAACCCCAGTTTTGGAATTAACCAAGAAATGAGAAATGCTGTAAATGTAAATGTTTGTAATGTAAAACAAGTACTAGTACCTTGTTGTAAGAATGTTTGTATTCTTACATGCGAAGGTGTAGATGTTGTTGTATGTTGTATGTTGTATGTTGTATGTTGTATGTGATCTCCTCTTCAATGGTTGAAACCTTATCTTGAATGCAACACTTAGCCTTGAATGGAGACTTAGAATGCTCAATTGCTTGAAGGAATGCTTGAATGCTTGAATGTTTGAATGTTTGAATATCGCTTTCGCCTTTTTTTTCTCTTTCCATCTTACCAAAATGGGAGAGGAAATGTAGTTTATATACTTGTCAATTAGGGTTGATAGACTAATTTTCCCAACCTTAAGCCGACCAGGAAATGTTATTTTCCAATTTGCAAACATAAAGACCCGAAGCCCCATAGGAGACCGGGCCCAAAATAGGGCCAGGGACCAGGGCGCTGGGCGCCCTGGTCCTGAAGGACCAGGGCGCTGGGCGCTCTGGTCCCACTTCCCGGGACAACAGGGTGCAAGGAGGGATCAGGCAGGGTGCTAGAAAAATGCAGTTTTTGATGTCGTGGACAAGTTTCAGGGTCTCCATTCAGGTTCCATGTTGCATCGCCATCATGAAGACCCAAATGCAGTCGAAATTGCAAGTGTCACAATTTTAGGGTGCTACATTTAGCCCTCACTTTAGCGGGAGTATAGGCGTATGCTCATACTTCCGATAAACTACAAGGAAACAACATTGAAAGACTTTCACCATGTCAAGGAGGCAAGACACACCAAGCCCCCAGTGGACTAAGGATCTTACGACTTCGATTGACAACGTAAAAGGGAAGATCACGAGGGAGAACCATGACTATCAGTAGTAAGGTTCCCTCACTATGAGTCATGCAAGAGAAATACCCAAAATTTTCAAGGCAAAGCTAAGTTCGCCAAGAAATTCTCAAGTATCCTAAAGGGATAGACGGGGTGTATGCCCCCCTATGTTAATGCGATCGCACACGCCTCAACGGGGGTGATTTCTTTAAGGTAGTGATACACATAAGAAATGAGAAGGGAAAGGAGCAGATTATCACAAAGATTTAGCCCCCAAGTGTGAGATAAACCCAAGGATAATAGACACAAAACATGAATCACGAGGTGACTTTGCTTTCCTCGGGGTCAGTATGCTATATGATAATTCATGTATATCATATGTATGTATGCATAATTGTTCTTCATTCCCCAATCAAGGAAGGTCACCTAGAAGAAGGGAACACATGTGTCTTTTGAGTCAACATGAGAGAGACCAAAAGAGATCTCAATGCTTTGCATCGTCCTCAAGTAGACAACACTAAGGACAACAAATAGAAGAATGAGAATAACATATAGAAGAAGTAACAAAAGAGAGGAGGAGAGAATCTGCTATGCTAATGTAACTAGTCTAGCACGTCATCTACCCCCCGATCTTGCTGATCAATGTTTCGGAAAGGCAGGGAACATGCTAGAGGAGGAACATCCAACACAGCAGATGGAGCTATCACAAGATCCAAACAAGGGCTATGTTCATGTTCCAAGCCACGTTGTTCTTGTCTAGGAGCTAGGATAAGTGCTTTAGAAAATTCATTAGATAAATGGTTATCAATATCAACAAGTTCATATTCACTATCAGAATGAAGAGAAGTAACATTTTCATTATGAATAACATTTTCATCTATATCATCCTCGAGATTTATAAAAATAGGATCTTTAACTCGCACAGCATCAAGACCATCATGCATCTTATGTTTACGAGATTTTGGCTCAATTTCTGATTGAGGAGAAAATGGAATAATGCTTGTTGAAGGTGTTTTTGGAGATTGCAAACTTTGAGAAGCAGCTGCTTGAGCTCTAAGACGATGCTTTCATCAGTGTTCACGTGCAGAACGATTTCGTCTAGTCTTAGTAGGAAGTGGAGAAGATTGAGGAGGAGGAATGTTCTCATCCTTATCACTTGGGTGTTTAGGTTGTGGCCTCTTAGGCTGAATAATAGGAGAAGAGAAAGGTCTCTTCTCTCTATGAAAGGAAGGAGGAGGAACTGCTCCATATAAAGGAGGAATATTTGGCTTAGGAAGAAGACCAAGTCCATCATGACGAGGAGGTATAGGTCTACTTTTAGAAAGTTTATTCGGCATAGACATAGTCACATCCATAGGAATGGGTTGGGAATCTTCTTGAGGAAAGACATTAGTTTTATCTTTCAAAGGAAGAACTTCCTTCTCAAGAACGATAGGAATATCAAGTTTGGGTGTTCTAGGTTCACTTAGAGATAGGATCATATCTATTTTCCACTTTTGATAAGATTTGAAAAGATGATCACTTCGCGGTGGAAGAGATTGGAATTGTTTAGGCCAAAAATAATCAATAGGAACATTAGAAGTTCTTTCAGCTGGTTTAAAGAGACTATGATTGACAGTAACAACTTCACCATTATAGGGAAATTTCAAACACTTATGAATAGGAGAAGCAATAGCTTTCATGGAAGATAGCCAAGGATAGCCAAGCTTCACACGAAATTGTTCAGATGAAGGAATAATAGCAAAGTTCACATCAAAGGATTTGTTATGGACCTCATTAGGTAATGTAATAGAACCAATTGCAGGAGAAGAAAATGCATCAAATAATTTCACAATCACATCTGTTTTGTCATAGATCACTTGATTCAATTGCAAAGTAAAAAGGAATTCTTCAGTAATAACATTAACCATGCACGAAGGATCAATAAGCACTCCATGGCAAGGTGTATTCTTGACTTTTGCAACTATATATAAAGGACCATCAGGTGCCCTGATAGTTTCATTAGAATCAAATGTGATGGAAGGTTCTTTAGGGTTTTTCTGCTGCTCTACAAAGTTAATCACACTCAGAGTCATAGACACAAGACCATCAGATGAGAAAGAGGAATCATTAGTCTCAATCACATTAGAGGTATGAGAAGGTAATGGATCAGTAAAAATCTGAAGATTTTGGTTAGGAGGAGCTACAGATGTGTTGCCTTTATCATTCACTCTAGAAACAGAGATAGTATTATTATCAATCAAATCTTGAATTTTACCCTTTAAACCAAAACATTTTTCAGTATCATGCCCAGGTTGACGATGAAATTGACAAAAAGATTTGTTATCAAAATAGGGTGAATTAATCTTTGCAGGATCTATTTGCCTTATAGGAGGAAGAGTAAGCACATTTTGTTCCAATAACTTATTCATAATACTATGCAATGATTCATTCAAAGGAGTAAACTTTCTTTCTTTCTTGAAAAACTTAAAAATAGGAGGCACACCTGATGCTGCATTCACATTGTTGTTGATGATGTTTTCATTGAATTTGATGGACTCCCTATTCGGTTTAAACTTCCCAAATGGTTGTTGACTGCTATCACCCTTATCACTCGTAGCCATAGGATTTGCTTGTTCCATTTGACTCATAGTCAGTTGATAATTGTGAAGAGTTGCACACAACTGTTGGAAAGAAGTAAACTCAGAAAACAGAAGTTTGTCTCGAATATCTTTTTGTAAATTAGAAATAAAGATTCTTTGAATATCATTGTCAGGCACTAGAAAAGAAATTTGAGCATACAAATGCTTATATCTACCAATGAAATCAGTCACTTTTTCTTTAACACCTTGTTTACAATGCATTAAATCAATCAAAGTAACTTTAGGACTTATATTGTTTTAAAATTGTTGAATAAAAGCATTTGCAAGTTGTTTGAAAGAAGTAATAGAATAAGAAGGCAACGAGCAATACCATTGTAGGGCTTTGTCTCTTAATGTTCTAGTAAACAGTTTTGCAAGCAACCTTTGGTCATAAGCAAAATCGGTGCATATTGTTTGAAAAGTCTTAACATGTGTTAGAGGATCACCTTTACCATTATAAAGCTCCAAATGCGGGATTTCAACATGTTTAGGAGGGATAGCTCGAACAATGTCAAGAGAAAGTGGGCTCGCAACATCAAATGTGGGCACACTAAACTTAGATTGATTCATAGAGGCAATTTGTTGCTGTAAAGAAGAGACAGTTTGTGCAAGATTGTTAATCGTCGCTTCAGTCGAAGAATTCATATTAGACGTGTTAGATTGTGATGGAGGTATGATGTTATTGAAAGAAGGTATTGATTGAGAGTAAGGTGGTGGGACACTATGATAGTTAGTCATAGGAGATGATTGGAAAGGACGAACACTACAAGGAGGAATGGAATGGTTAAATGAATTGCCCCCTTGCATCATGTTCATTTGTGGAGATGTAATAGGAACATTCATTGAAGGAATGAATGAAGGAGTTGGATTGAATGAAGGAAGAGGGTTAATTGAAGAGGAAGGATTGCCCCCATGACTGGTGATCATAGGCGGAATGTCTTGTATAGAAGTAGTCATTATGTTTTATGTAAAGGTAGGTATGCTAGCAATAGGAGTTGTCAACGGAACAGAATGATTGACTTGAGTGGGAGGTTGTGTATAACCCAAAGTTTCAGCACAACTCTTCATAGGCATCACATTCGAATCCACAATGTGTGCAATACCACGCAAAATATCAATTCCATTCTTATCACTTTGAAGCATATGTTTTAGACCCTCAATTAAAGGAAGAGCTTGACTATCGGGGTATTCTTGAGACATCCATTGTCGAAAATCGTCAAATTGGTTATCCAATTTCGAAAGTTGTTCTACAGAAACCTCATGGAGAGCTTCTTCATCATTAAGAGGATTAGAGGAATTACCCATGTCCTCGTTAAAAAGGCTATTCAAATTAGGTTCCATCTCCTCGGTAATTAAACCTCAGAAAGAATTAATTCTATGGCTTCGTCTAACAGGAATAGTGTAAGTAGGGCTTATTGTTGTAAAACTCATGCACTAGAGAGAGAGAGAGAAGATTTTGAATTTAGAGGTAGAAAATTTCAGTAAAATCAGCCAATCTCCTAGATTTAGGCTATTAAATGCAATCATAACAATCTCCCGAAATTTCGAAAAAAATGTCAGGGATTGTGGCGCTCGGAGTGCACACGGTCCTCACAACTTTTTTTGAAATTTTCAGAGATGAAAGTTATGATGATTTTAAAGCTAATCTAAAAAAATTGAGTGATTTTATGATCTGTAGATAGGCCAAATTAAAGTTGCAATCTCAAAATTGAACCCTACCAAGATTGTCAAAAAAATGCAAAATTTGAATTTTGAAAAAGAGAGGGAAACTGAAATTTTGAATTTTATGATTTTAGAGGGAATACCAAAAGTAATGCAAGTTTTGGAATTTAAAAGTTGACTCAATTTCACGCAAAATTCAATTTTGAAAGCGGAAATCAAAGTTGTTGTAATTGAACACTTAATTTCAAAAGTCACAAATTGCAAGAATTTGAATAAAGCACTGAAATTTCGAAATGAATGCAAACACACTTTTCAGATTTAGGGCAGTAAGAACACAATTTCGACACAAAATTTCAATTTCAACAATTTTTGAATGATTAGGAGCCTTAATCCAAGCAATCACTAGACCAACTTTGACTGTAATTTTGAAAGTGTTATAATTGATAAAATCAGCCAAAATTCTAGATTTTAGCAGAAAAATATAGTAAGATCTAGCTCCCAAAATTTCGGAAAAAATGTCGGGGACGATGGCGCTCGGAGTGCACACGGTCCTTGCAACTTTTTTCCAAATTTTTAGGGATGAAAGATATTATGATTTTATTGCAGAATCCAAAGTTACAGCTGATTTGGAGATGTTTTGATCAGTGAAATTGCCGGACAAAGGTTGAATCAAGAGGGTTTCAAAAATTAGGGTTTTGACACTTAACCACTTAATTTTCAGAATTAAAGCACAAATATGAATTGACAATTTGTAGTAGAAGGGCAGATCTAAAACAAGCATTAATAATTAAACATTTTGCAAGCTCAATTACTAAAAAGAAAATTTAGGGTTTTTATGCAATTAAACTCTAAAATTTTGCAAAAGATCAAACATGGAAATGTAATCAAGGAATCCAATTTTCAAATCTAACCATGAATAATTAGAAAGGATGTTCACGTTGGGTTCACCAAAATGTAAAGCGGAAAATCGAACCCTAGTTGCTCTCCCCTCTTCCAACTCCAAGGAGAGAGAAGGGAGGTTACTAGGATTGACGGTTTTCACTTAGGGGAGACTTTACATTCAAAAGAGGGGTTGAAACCCACAAGATCCAATCCCACACAATGCAAGATTGGATTCTAAATGAGTTTCAAGGGTTAAGACAACAAGGCTACCCTCTTTTGTAAAGAATGTAGATAGAAGAATTAAGCTAGGAATGCATGAAAAGTGAGAAAGATTCGCTTATAAACAGAGATAGGGATATAGGATGAAGCTGCGGACCTGGAATTAGTAGTAAAATGTCGAGACGATGCTGTCCTGCAAATTTGAGCAAAATTTGATGGGACGATGGCACCCGGCGTGCACACGGTCCTCCGAAAAATCCACAAAACGAAGGGGGATCTGTTCGTCTCTGCACAAGGATTCCAGATCTTCAATTACAGCCGCGTACCTACAACCTACACACAGAAAAGCGAAGACGATTGGGGGGTTAGGGATTAGGGGTTTGCCCTTAGGTCAAACTCTGGTTTTGGAATTAACCAAGAAATGAGAAATGCTGTAAATGTAAATGTTTGTAATGTAAAACAAGTACTAGTACCTTGTTGTAAGAATGTTTGTATTCTTACATGAGAAGGTGTAGATGTTGTTGTATGTTGTATGTTGTATGTGATCTCCTCTTCAATGGTTGAATCCTTGTCTTGAATGCAACACTTAGCCTTGAATGGAGACTTAGAATGCTCAATTGCTTGAAGGAATGCTTGAATGCTTGAATGTTTGAATGTTTGAATATCGCTTTCGCCTTTTTTTTCTCTTTCCATCTTACCAAAATGGGAGAGGAAATGTAGTTTATATACTTGTCAATTAGGGTTGATAGACTGATTTTCCCGACCTTAAGCCGACCAGGAAATGTTATTTTCCACTTTGCAAACATAAAGACCCGAAGCCCCATAGGAGACCAGGCCCAAAATAGGGCCAGGGACCAGGGCGCTGGGCGCTTTGGTCCCACCTCCCGGGATAGCAGGGTGCAAGGAGGGATCAGGCAGGGTGCTGGAAAAATGCAGTTTTTGATGTCGTGGACAAGTTTCAGGGTCTCCATTCAGGTTCCGTGTTGCATCGCCATCGTGAAGACCCAAATGCAGTCAAAATTGCAAGTGTCGCAATTTTAGGATGCTACAGTAACCTACACAGAGAAAAGAGAAGAAAATGGGTTGGGATTGGGGGTTTGCCCTTAGGTCAAAACCCAGTTTTGGAGTTAACCAAGTAATGAAAGAAAGTACTTGCAAGTAGCTATAAATGAAAGACTGAATTGTAAATCACCTCAAGGGCGGTTGTGGTAGCAATGTTGATACAAATGCTTGTGTAGAATTGAATGTTGGAATCAATCTCCTCTTTAATGGTTGAATACTTGACATGAATGCAACACCTAGCCTTGAAAGGAGATTTGAGAATGCTCAATGCTAGAAAAGAATGCTTGAATGCTTGAATGCTTGATCACTTGTGCAACTTGAATCTATCCAACTTCAACCTATCCAAATTATGCAAATGAGAGGATGAATGCCCCTTAAATACATGTTAGTGGATTTGATTTTTCGTCACAGGCCGAAATCAGAGGAGTTTCCTATCCGATGCAGATCCAACAGTGAAACCCTAGGTATGGTCCTGCCCTAAAATAGGGCAGGGACAAGGGCGCCACACCCTTGTCTTGGGAGGACAAGGGCGCCATGCCCCTGCCCCATCTCTTTCTCGAGGGTAGAGTGCAAACAGGGTGATGCAGTGGCCAAGGAAGAAGCTGTTTCCGAGGGCTGAGAAATCTCTGATCTTCGATCAGGCTAGAGGATTCGAACTCACATGCATGAGGACCGTAATGTAGTTGAAAATTGCTAGGGTCACAATTTTATAATAGTACACATGTGTACTAACTATAGTACTCCCTTTTCCATAATCAAAGTTTTCCATATCATGAGAAAGTGAAGACATACTCCCGCTATTCATGCATAGAAAATAAGGACTGATTTCAACTTGTTTGTCCTTGTCTTTGAAATCTCCATATGACAATGTAGTTACCTCATCTTGAAATAAAGTATGACTACTATGATAAAAATCAAAATATTTGTCATACCATTGTGTACCGCATTCGCCCTTTCCAAGCACCTTGACAATGCAAGATTCATCCTCTTTACTTGTAGATTTATCTTCACAAATTCTTGTAGGTGTAAGGACTGTAATCTCATGAATATTTTGGAACATAATGCCATTGTCCTCAAAATAAATCAGTGATAATATCATACCATTGCAAAGTATCTCCTCCATCAATTGTAGTCAAAACACTAGTGGCTGCTCCACTAAAAAGAGGGTCAATTTCCACATCCACCCAAGTCTGATATAGAAAATAAGAATGCTCATGATTTGGGTTCACCCCTCCAAACTCATCTTTATTACCCAATTCTTGATTATCTTCACTTGACAACAGTATAGAACCATCAATCTCATGTGTAGTAATTATTGTCTCATGCTGATGCAAAGGAACCATACT
The DNA here is from genome assembly GCF_030272615.1 of Cryptomeria japonica. Lineage (NCBI taxonomy): Eukaryota > Viridiplantae > Streptophyta > Pinopsida > Cupressales > Cupressaceae > Cryptomeria > Cryptomeria japonica. The sequence continues at coordinate 82,853,489 of NC_081409.1, forward strand.
GTTGTCATGAAAATCAAAATTGTTGTGGCTCATATTCTCCATACATTCTTCATGCTTGACACTCATATTTTGCATGTCAACATTTAAAGCTTCTTCCACAACATTTTTTGCACTAACCATGACATCTAAACCACCATCATGCTGTAAAGGATGTCTGTTGTCATAAAATAGAAAATTAGAAGCTACATCATACTTATCTATAGTATCATCAATAGTCTCAACCAAGACTTCATCCTCTGCTAACCATGCATTAACAAGGGGTGGTTCAAGAGCTGCCTTTAAGGGAAAACTAAGTGTATCATGTGCCATACTTCATTTCCCATGGCTGCAATTTAAATCAACATTTGTATAAGTCTCCTTAACCTCATTATCTGTGCATTGATGGTTAAGCCCCCAAAAACCTTTGCAAGTGAAGCATAGACCTTGTCTTCTCATTTCATTCTTGCTCATTATGGGCATTCTTGAAACCTAATCATTGAGCTTTGATGTAGAAGCATCTTTATAAGTTGATTTAATAGTTCTACCATACCTGATCACCTTGTTCCCATGACTAAATTGTGTTCCTTTAGAGAAAATGTCCTCCTTATACACCCTTCTAATATACTTTACTAACCCAATCTCTTTAGGCCTGCAGGTGACAAACAAGTTCAAATAATCATGTAGAGAGTATTGTGCTTTAAAAGCATCTGGCATTGTCTAATAGCTCTCAAAGAGTCGAGGAGCTTCATGTTCATATTTTCCCCTCAATTTGATGTCATCCTATTCAATCTCTTCTCTAGTTTTGCCCACAATATTGTAGTAACCCATGATTGAAACTTATGTGTGTTGTTCACTCAAATGATGCAATTCAACCCCAACAGGATGGCAGGAAACCGCTTTGATAACACTGTAATGTCCCTGCTAAGTTCTGATATGAAATCCTAATATTTTTTTCACTCAAACATTTGATCAAACACTTGAATATCATGTTCTAATCTGTTGTTCTCAATTTTGTTTGACTTCATGGGCATTCTAAGGTAATTAATTCCTGTAATATGAGTCACAACAATGACATAATATCATAGAATTACTTTGGAAACATAACTACAAAGAATTAGAGATAAATAGGGCTCACTATGAGACACATTTACTTCTTGTCATTTAATCAAATAGTTGGCATACATCCGTAGTTTTTTGACCAAATAAGATGCAATCCAAAACTACTTCAATCCTCTTCAATGATCATTACAAAATGTTGTCAAAGGACTTAAGCATGGACTAATATACAAGACTGAGTCTCAAATGTTCTGAGGACTAGGGACTGATTTACACTCACACATATATACTGAAACAATGTAAAGATATGTTAAAAGAACCCGATTTGATGTTCCCAGGTGTAGGTGATGATGTAGCTGATACAAATTTTCAATTATGATGCCTCCTATGTGCAAGATCCAAGTCCTCTATATGTCGACCTTGTTGCTGTCAATGGAGGACTGTAATCAAGAGTAATTTGTTGTCTAGTGGTCTAATTCTCCTCTAACTGAGCAGACCTTCCTCCTAACTGAAGAACCTTTGTCCAACAAGGGATTATCAAGCTTTAATATGCAGTGAAGGCTCAGATCGAAGGTCATAGAGCCATGAACCTGCCTCAGGTTGGATGCATGAAATAAATTATATAGAAACTAAATCGCCTTCCAAATGGTCCCAAAATTATCGCCTCTCCCTCTTGTGATTTTTGGAATCAATATAAGTAAAAATCGATGCATGTATGGAGAGGTATGAGAAAAGTTGTGGGTTCCTATCTCTACAACTAGTTTGATGACACCTCCCAATAACTTCGATTTGCCTCCAATAAATGATGATAGATATCGCCTATATGCCCAAAGGAAATTGCTATCTTTTAATGCCCAAGGATGCCTACACCATCACACAAGTGAACTGAAACTTTCATGATCTGGTATATATAATCTTCTTAAGCTCAAGTGAAAGGATTGATTTTCCTTCCCAGTCACCATAACCTATTATGCACAATGTGGAAAACTGAATATCTCCCACTCCCAAATGAAGAACTAGGGTTTCATCCACCCCTTCTAACAAATGCACTGAAGGTTTACATCCTTAGAGATTCCACCAATGTCATGCATCTTTCATTTCATCATATCCAAATCTCCAATCTCCTAATCATCAATCACCGTCTTCTATTTATCCTTTTCATAACCCATCATGAGATTCCTTCTAGAAGAAGGTAGGTACACTTTATTATTTATTATTATTATTTAAGTGACTTTAATTATTTTAATTTTATACTTTAGTCATTATTTAATTAAATTAATTAAATATAAAATCACCTTTTTAATTTTTTAATTTATTTTAATGACTTTATAAGAAATTAATTTAATTAATTTCTCCTTATTCCTCCACTTAGCCAAAAGGATAGGAAAAAATGGAGACATTACCACCACTGTAATGTCCCTGCTAATTTCAGATATGAAATCCTAATTTTTTTCACTTTGACATTTCATCAAACACTTGGATGTCATAGTTTAGTCTGCTGATCTTAGTTTTAAGTTGATACCAGGGACATCTAATGCTGATTCTTCATGTAAGGACATTCACAATAGAAGTATAATAATATATAAATGTTTGGACAACAACCACAAATGTATTATGAAACAAATGGAGCTTATAATCAGACATATCTTATAGCTGTCATTTTGTCAAATGAATGAGATGCAACCTCAGAAAATGATTATACAATATGCAGCCTCCAAAATCCTTAAACTTAATTAGATGCCAACCCAAAGTACTACTACAACTTTATCATATGGGCTGATAACCAAACCATGTCTCAGATTTTCTGAGGACCTATGGTACTTCAGACTTAATGCATACCAGCAGTAAATTACAAGAAATTGCAATGTCAAGAACCTGATATGATCTCGCCCAAGGTAGACAATGAGGATGCAAGCAACATCCACTAGAAATGAGCCTCACATATGCTATATCGAACCAGGAACCAGGACAGGTGCCGTCTGTGCTGTAGTCAATTAGATGATCTGAAAACTAAATGTAATCTGCAAACAAGTGGCCCGAATGCTACCCCAAACTGATCGCCTTAGCTTCCCAAGTGTAGCGCCATTCACCAAAAGGAAGTTTGAAGCTCCAACAAAGAGTTACATGCAAAATCGAGGGTTCCTGTCAATCTGATGCAAATTGTTTCAGACTTGTGTTGGTTGCCAAATCTCAGTCCTTTCATTTGAGCTTATTGAGGTTTTATATCAGATTCGAGGTATTTGCATCAGACCTTCAGACTAGCTCGGTTTACTCATTATTCATGGTGAATGCATCTTGGTTGTATTTGAGATCAGCAAACATACCTACGAAGACAAGGCGATGTTGTGAGGAGTTTAGTTGATGTGAGCTTGGGAGATTTGGAACATAATAACCAGATCTGAAGAAAAACCGAATTGCACCTCCTTTTCCACGATTTTCCTTCTACCACTTTGCTGGTGTATCATAAATTACATTAGATGACAGCACTCTCATTGGGTTGACCAGCGATAGCTTTTAAGGACTTGGAGGAGTCTCATATGCTGGCAACTATTATTATCAATCTGCAGATCTGCAGCAGTTAGCTTTCCCACGATCTGATAGTTCTTCAAGGAAAAAGTTATCCCTTCTATTTTTTTTAACATTTGTGGATGAAAATACATATTGAATAGATGGAGGGAGGAACAATGATGTTGATGTTGTTTCTATTAGTTCTAAGCCCATGGGAAGGCGTGGTTCCCACAACCTCTATTGCTCATCTAGACAGACTCATTTCCTCTCCATCCTCTCCTACAAAATTTTATTGAAACTATTACAATTTGTCAATTTATAGACATTACTAGATGTTATATGTCAAATTCAAATCTCCCTATTTTAAATTTTATAATTTTTTTTTTTTTTTTTTTATCAATTTCAATTTTTAAGATGAAAGTTAAAATATTAATTTATATGATAAAAAACATGATAATAATAGACATTAAGTTTCTAAAATCCATAAGATCTAAATCATTTTTTTCCAGTTTTGATTGTGTGTAAAGTTTTGCATCACAATTTACACACAATTGAATCTAAAAATAGCTGATTTAGATGATAATAATAACATAATTGACTTGGGACTATTTTCTTTCTTCCGTTTTTCCCCCAAATTTCTACATTTTTATTTCCTTGACAAATATTAATATACTTCTTATTTAGACACATTCAATTCAATCTTATGATGATGATAAAAATTTTGAATTTTGAGAAAACGTTTGGTTGAGCTCAAAAAGTACACTTAAGTAGTTAATTTTTTTTTTAATTCAATTAGTAATTTTAGCTTTACACATTATAAAAAAAAGATTCATGTTGTATAAATTTTGTTATCCTTTAAACCATTAAGCTTGACAAGCAAAAGATGTAGTTGTGATGCTGGGTTTTAACATTGTTTGGCTAAGACATTTGAGCAAAACAATGTACATTAGATGACATTCAACTTTCAATATTTTTAATTGTCAATTAGTTTACTAATTCAACTTTGGTATTATTGAATTTAAGTTTACTATTTCAATCAAGTATTATTGAATTTAACTATGCTATCCCCAATGGGTATAAATAGTAATTAAACTTGAATTTTTATTTTTAACTATAAATAAATATTTGTAATGATCTCACATTATATATGCAACATCTATAAATTAATGGACCTTTCAGAAATTTTTTATTTATGACAAATAATTTAAGTCTTTTAATATACGGCAATCCTTATAGTTCCAAAATTTTCTCTTTCATTCCCATAATTTCCCAAACCACAAAATTAGAATTCAAGATAGCAATGGAATAAACTAAATATTTTAAAAATTAATAAAACCTCATGAACCTAGATCACAAATATTGGTTTTGATTCATTGATACCTATTTTTAACTAGATTATAAGCACAAAGGAAATAAATGACCTTTCTCACATTCACATAAATATTATAAACATTATAAATATTGTTATAGCATCTTTTATGGACTATGGGCTCTTTGGAAATATTCATAACCCTTTGCATATCAATTAATATCATCCTTACTCAAGGCTCATGTTGACAACTACATGCCCCTCTAAATGAAGTCAATGATAAATATCTGATTGAGAAGGTATGTAAATATAGAAACATGGATCTATCTATACTAAACTTGTCTAAATGGAAAGTGGTGCGAATTTTTTTTTCTAAAACATATTTTGGGAGTCACAAGATAATCTTAAGATTGCATTCCAAAATTTGTATTCATGTATCACATCTAAATTTTAATGCACCCCATTGAGTGTTTGAAGCACTTTTTGGGGAGCTATAATTCTCTATTATTTCTCCCTATTTAAAATTTTATTGTATGTAATTTCTCTCCTTGATAGCACTTACTTGCAAAAAAAGATTAGACATCTTAATACATTCCATATGGAACTCACAAATGACATTTAAAACCAAAAAAACTAGATATGTATGCATAAGAGTCTTCTCTTACCTATTAGGCACCATTTTCCTTTTGATCACACACATTCATTGTTCTTATGTTCACATATCTATACTAGAGATGCATGTAAGGATATAGACAAGATCTACAACAAACCTTGAGAAATAATGACATCAGAACCTAGAATCTCAACCCCTAACCACCACATTAATGTCAACTAAGTCCATTTATACACTTCCCATCTCTAGAAGAAAATATAATTCCACATTTTCTATATAGATTAATGTTTCTTGTAAATGAAACCCTTGTTAGAGATACAATTTTCAAACTAATATTTAAACATACTCTAGCATGAAAGGCATTATGTGAGATGAATGGTGAAAATGGTGGGAGTGTTAAAGTTATTGGATAAAAAATACATCATGACTCTTACCACTAGTAAGAGATTTGAGTTTATGTAGGAGGCATGATAGTAATGATATGTCAAAATTTTTGGCAAGGTAAATAAAAAGGGTAGGGTTTGGAGAAAATAGGTGATGGGATGGACAAATCTAATAGCCAAATAGGAGAAGGGAATGAAGGTGGTGGGTAGTCATGTTGTATGTTTAGATGGATAAGTTTAATACTTCAATAAACATAAAGGAAAAGCGGAGTTAGGAAGAAGAGAATGCAAGGATGGTATTTAAGTTTAAAATTTTGGTAGGGACCAAAAACAAGTTAGTGTAAAGTCTATTTGGCACAAATTCTATTTCCCTCAAGAAACTTGAGATTATGATGTTCCAAAATCCATAATCCTTTCTACATTAAATTTCATGCAAGGAGGTCCTTTCATCAAACTAGATTCTTGATGATATCCTAGCCTCTCAATTTACTTTTTCGTACATCCATAACTGAGTCTAAAACTATAATTAATTTTCTTTCTTCATTTAATGGAGCCAATTTAGCTAATTAAATAATATGTTTTCAATGTGCCCATTTGAGAAAAAATATATAAATGTTGTGAACTAAAATCTCCTTAGGTAACTCCAACTCATATGCAAAATCACCAATCAACCTCTAAATTTAGTGTAGAAATGATGCTTCATTTTTTTCTCCACTTCTCTTCAATTAGGGTTACTTGTAGGGTTGTAACCACTCAAACACCATGTCTCTAACCTTGAATGTTCTCTTTATCCTATGGTGGTCCACATATAACTTATGCTAGTTCACTAATTGTTGTTGTAGACACCTATAATTATCCTTTGATTAAAGAAATTTGCATTATTTATTTAATTATTTTTATCCTAATGTCTTCTATTAACTAAAATATTTTTATTTATTTAATATTTTCATTAAGCCTCTTCTTTTATAGCTTAATTAAAATTTGATAATTTATTTAGATCCCACCTCTCTCTTATTTAATTTATTTAATTTAGCTAGCCATTCCTCTTTTAATTAAATAAATATCAGTTGCCTTTTTCTTCTTTAATCCTAGCCCTCTATCTTGCTCACATGGATCATAATCTAAATTTATATAAGTGTCACAAGTTTCAATCATATCTTCATTCAATTTGTGTTTTCTCCAAATTCAACACACCTCTTAATCTCCTCTCTCCATCTTTACTTAACCTCAAATCCTAATGAGTCTCTCTCTTCTTTGTGATCTTGACCTTTCATGATCCCAACTTTTAATCTAAACTGTCCATTCTTAGGATGATCTATATTAAAAAGGCTTCCTCCTCTCATAACTCAACACACATAGTTGGAGTATACTTATACTCTACCAAAATCAATCTAACCATGCCTCATTACACTTGTAGCTATATACATCATCACAACCATATCCATTATTCGTTGAGCTCTTGTGCAAGTGCAAGCAAATATGAGAGCAACCATTATTAGCACAAGATCATGGAGGATAGGAGAACAATGGATATAATCCTCCTATGCATATAAAGGTATGCTTTTCTTATTTAATTCTCATCTTTTGTAGATCACCATTGAGTCTTGTTAAATACATTTGTAGACCTAGGGTTTAGTTGGATCTTAGTTAGGGCTTACAATAGGGTTTAAATTTAGCATAAACAATTGTATATTACCCTTGACTATGAAATAAGAAAAATAGAGAATGAACCTTAGATTAATACATCAACCTAGGTTAGTCCTCTTCCCTTTATAATATTGGAACACAAATGCACCTAGATACTATCCTTAACAAAGAGTTAGGAGTATGAGTTTTTCTCTTTTGTTATAAGTGATAAGAATTATTGATTGTGTGTGACAAAACTATGCTAATGATGGTCAAATTGACTAAGTTTGGTAGAATGCAAATGTTACAAAATTAAAATACAATAACATAAAGTAGATCTGCGAAGGTTATATAGAGAACTTGGAGCCCAAAACTAGGACAAAGTGGGCCAAGTAGAAGTGTAGGGTGCTTATAAGCTCCCACTCACTAAAAAATTAAACTGATTTAGTTTATTTAACTACTACTATTAATGTAAAGTATACAAAACTATCCAATTAATGTAATAATCCAACATTCTCCCATTATTATGTTAATAGGAACAAACGATGGAACATTGCAAGAGTTGAATGTAGCCTTATTGAAGACTTTGATGAAGCATCTTCATCAATTGTCCCCACTGGCCCGAGAAACACCAAATAGACTCCATCAATGAATCTCCTAATTGTAAAGCTTACAAAAATATACACAACATGAGAGAAGATAATGTCTCTCCATCCTCCTTGCACTATGAGAGAATGAAATTTCCTTCAATATTACACATCTCATTTGAGTGTTTTAAAATCCCTTCACAATGCTATAATAAGAAAAAAAATATCCTCTAAGAGTGTGTGACTCCATTAAGTGTGTCAATATCCATGAGTGAGAAACTAGCATAGGATGAATTTTTTTTTATCTTGCCTCTTTCTTCCAATCTCCAATTCAATCTTATTTTAAGCTCTAACCATGAGATATTTCATGTGAGTCTCTAGGAGTGTTGAAACTCATGCTAAGTGTAGTATATTTGATATATGTTTGGTCATGATAAAAAAAACGTTGTTGGACTCAACCTTAAATGTACATTTCATACAATGTAAAAAATTACCCTTATAATACCCTATTTCCCCTATTACTCTAGTGCATATATGATTTGAAGTTTTTATTTCAAACTTTATAAATTTTGATTTATAAAATAATGAACAATGAAAATGTTTGAACACTATAGCTTGAAATACTTGCTTTCACCTATCAAACTAGCCACCTCTTTTAATGATCTCCTCACCAAATATTTGTGTACTATTGCATACTAATGAGGATTCAACTTAGCAATAGGCCCTATGATAGAATCACTATAAAATTTTCAAAAAGGTATGATAGTTTGCACTCCTCCCAGATACAATCAAATTTTTCAAATTTTTAGCTAAATCAAAGTAACATAAAACAGAATGTAACATAGAATCATGGGGTCTCATATCTTTGATCAATTGATATTTTCTATACTTAAGAAGTGTAGATATATAGATCACAATGATATTCAAGTTGATAATAAGAAAAATGAAGAAAAACTAAAATAAAATTAGGATAGGCCTCATGCTTTCTAAAATATGAGATATAGATAAATATTTCTCTAGTTGGTTATCTAGATATAAATGCCAACTTTCTTATAATATTGCCCTTCACATAGAGGAGTGTTGGAAAAATGGAGGAATTGATTATGTGTTGCATTGATGTTTTGTCATTGATGGCAACACATACTGTTTTGGTTGTTTACCAACTTCCGATAGGTTTCGGTAGAGTGGTTGGTTTATTGATCCAGTATGCTTCGGTATGCTCTGATATGCTTTGGTTTGTGGAATTGGTTTGGATCTGTCATTCATGCTATTCAGATGTGTATCACAATCATTTGCTTCAGGATTTGATGATTTAGGGGCTATCATTTGTTCTAGTAAGCCTTTTGGTCACCAGTAAGGGTTTTACCGGTAAAGCTTTGTTGAAGATCTTTTGATGCACGTGATAAGTGGTGTTGGCGTGACTTGTAGATGGATTTTGGGATGATGTTGGTTATCTTGTTCATTTTCCTATTGATCAGTGGTGTTGGATTTGGGTCTAGACCTATTGCTATCTTATTCAGCTAGGTTATGGAGTAGTTTATGTAACATGTTGGTGGATGATCCCGATGCATTACCGGTTGGGTTTATTGATTGGATTATGTTATTTCGGTCTTAGGCCAACTTGGTTGATCATTGGATTGCGGGTTTATGTTATGAATTTATTGTATTATCTTTTAGGTGGCTGACCTAATTGTTTAGGTACTGAGTTGGTATAAATATGATGTAAGATCTCTTTGTAGATCATGGGCATGTTCATGGGTTTATGGGATATGCAATTATCTATGGGGTGAACTCACAATACTGGTTCCCACTTTTTTACCAACTTTGACACTTATATGAATATTTTGAAAAAAACCTTCACTTTCCGATACCTATAACTTTTAAACCATTAAGAATTTGAAGATGATATAAACTAGTGATTTTTAACATCTTGTTTGTAGATTCTAAAATTTATTTTTTTCAAATTTGTTTGAATAAAATTTTATTGATTTTTCCATCTCCCTCAAAAAGTAGTTTTTTACAGCAAACAACATTTTTTAAGAGTGATGTGTATCTCGAAATGCATAATTCTTTTCTATAAATGATAAAAACTTAATTCTTTTGAATTTTGGTTTGTAACATCAATACCCAGGGGATGCATTTGGTTTGATAATGACATGTTGAATATTTTTCATTTTATTAAGTTTTGAAGTTCGACTAATTATAATTTAGATATAGGTGTACGTTTGAACACATAACTTGTTCTATATATATATCAAAATTAAATTTTCTTTTTTTTGTTAGAAAGAAAACATCAATATCTAGTGCATAGATATTTTTCAGAATTTTTTTGAATTAGTTTACTATTTTTCCCAATGCATTGAACAAAAAAGTTTATGTTCGGTGAAAAACCTACATTCATAAGAAATAAAATTAAAATATATTAATGAAATTAAATATATTAAAAGTTATACTATTTGGAAAGCTTATAATAAAGACTAAATACTTTTAAAAAAAACTTTTAAATGAATTGATTTGACCCCCCAAAATCTAATGTTAAATTGGTTTTTTATCAGCATTTGATAGATGCAAAGGAGACTCCATTGCAAGTATGGTTTAGAAGTAGAGAGGTTCTATCCAAAAAATTTTGATCTAAGAGGCTTTGATTTAACTCTCTTCAATTAATTACTTAAAATGGGACCTCTTAAACCTTAAATCGTTATATTTTTTAAAAAATGTATGATTTCAGCAAAAATCAGGATGTACCAAAAAGTGGGAACCAGCTTTGTGAGTTCACCCTATGTGCGAATAAGGTTGTAATCATACACAAATAAGTGATCGAATTGGGTTGGTGAAAGAGGTTTAAGACCTATGGTACTGAGCTTAACCGAATCTGTACTCAGGTATAGGAGATGCTATTCTTGTAATTAACTCTTCTTTCCGGATTGTAGTCTGGATTTATTTTGTAGTCAGTGAGGCTCCTTTTGTGATGAACAATGCGCTCTAGGTTGTTCACCTTCTTGCATGTGCAAGCCCCTCTTTTTGTAATCATATACTTATGACAGAAGTATTATCTGACTATGGGTAGGCTTCCCATCGTAGTTTTTCCCTTTATTGGGTTTTCCACATAAAAGTATTGGTGTTATCTTTTGTGGATGGTTGGTAAATGCTCTATGGATTATATTTGTGCTTAACTATTATATCTTTTGTTCCGGTATTTGGTTTATGTATTCTGGTAATAAAGTTTTAACGTTTAAAGTTCTACAATCTATTGACAACTGATTCACCCCCCCTCTTAGTTGTCCTTCGATTATCTGAGCTATCTAATAATTGGTATTAGAGAAGAGGAACATATAGTCATAAGACTCCTTGATATGTAAGGTTAAATCATTTAGAAGATCAGATCATTGGAGACAAGAACAAAAGAGTGATGACAAGAAGAAGGTTGGCAGTTGATAAGGTATGTTTAATTTCTCAAATTGAACCGGCATCAGTAATTGAAGCACATAAAGATGAATGTTGGATGAAAGCTATGGAAGAAGAATTAGATCAGATAGAAAGGACTAATACATGGACTTTAGTTACCCTGCCTAAAATTAAGAGTGTTATTGGGACTAAATGGATTATTAGGAATAAATTGAATGAATATGGACAAGTTGTGAGGAATAAAGATAGATTGCTTTGTAAAGGATATTCTTAGAAGGAAGGTATTAATTATGATGAGACTTTTTCTCCGGTAGCTAGGATTGAAGTTGTGAGATTATTTCTTGCTTATGCTACCCATAAGAACTACAAGGTTTATCAAATGGATGTTAAGTGTGTATTTATGAATGGAGATCTTGAAGAGGAAGTTTACGTTGAGCAGCCTAATGGATTTTGACTTTTAGATGACAAAAACATGGTTTGTAGGTTGAGGAAAGCTTTATATGGATTGAAACAAGCCCCTAGAGCTTGGTATGCAAGACTGGATAAATATCTTTTGAAGCTTGGTTTCACTAAAGGTAATGCTGACAGTAATTTATATTATAAGATCACTAATGATGAAATACTGATTGTTGAAGTCTTTGTTGATGATATCATTTCTGGAAGTGAGGATAAGTTATGTATGGAATTCTTTGAAAATATGAAGAATGAATTTGAGATGTCTATGATTGGGGAGATGAAATTTTTCTTAGGTTGTAGATGACTCAGAATGATAAGGGTATTTTCATCTATCAAACTAAGTATGCTAGGGAGTTGATGAAGAAATATGGTATGGAAAATTCTAAACTGGTTGGTACACCTATGGTTACAAGTGAGACCTTGACTATAAAAAGATGCATCAGCACCAGTAAATCCTACAACATACAAGTCTATGATTGGAGGCTTGTTATATCTGACTCAAACTAGACCGGATATAACGAATGCAGTTTGAATTGTATCAAGATATCAGAGTGATCCTAGAGAGAATCATGAGAGTGTTAAGAAAAGGATCTTCAGTTATTTGCAGGGAACAAATGAATATGGTTTGTGGTATCCTAAAAATGATGAGTTTACACTATGTGCATATATAGATGTCGATTGGGCTGGAGATGTTGATGACCGAAAGGGCACATCCGGTGGAACTTTCTTTCTTGGAAAGAAACTCATTTCATGGATCAGCAAGAAATAGTCATGTACATCTTTATCTATTGTTGAAGCTGAGTATGTTGTTGCTACTACTAGCTGTACACAAGTTCTATGGATGAAGAAAATGTTGAAGGATATAAGGGTGGATTGTAATGAACTGGTAGTTATTCACTGTGATAACTCTATTTCTATTAACATATCAAAGAATCTGGTATTTCATTCTAAGACAAAGAACATATCTCTCAAGTACAACTTTTTGAAGGAGAAGGGTGAAAAAAATGAAGTCAGACTGGTTTATGTGAACATTAAAGAGAAGATTGTAGATATCTTCACTAAAGCTTTGCGTAAGGAATCATTTGAGTACTTTAGAGACTGATTGGGGGTTTCTGCCCCTCCAGTAGAGACGTGAGTGATGTTGATTGGCATCAGTCCAACATGCATTTACAAAGCTATTATTCATTTTGGATTGATGTGTTAGTGCTACTACTCAGGAGGAGGAGTCAGCTGTGTGGTTCAGTTGATTTATGATTTTTCTTTGATGTTTATATCGGATTTTTGGCATTGATGTCAAAGGGGGAGAGATATATGTGAAAAAAAAGAGCTTAACAGAATATCAATCAAAGGGGAGAGATCAGATCTTAATAGAGATATCATTCACAGGGGGAGTTTGTTAATATCATTGTAATATTATCTTATGGGAGATTGTTGGTTGTCTTCCTTTGGGGGAGACTTGTTTGGCATTTCTTGGCACTTGGATGTTTTCACTTCTAGTGTTGTCATCAATGCTCAAGGGGGAGATTGTTGGCAAATTGGAGGAATTGATTATGTGTTGCATTGATGTTTTATCATTGATGGCAACACCGACTATTTTGGTTGTTTACTGGCTTCTGGTAGAGTGGTTGGTTTATTGATTCGGTATGCTCCGATATGCTTTGGTTTGTGGAATTAGTTTAGATATGTCATTCATGCTATTTAGATGTGTATCACGATCAGTTGGTTCAGGATTTGATGAATTAGGAGCTATCATTTGTTCTAGTAAGCTTTTTGGTCACCGGTAAGGGTTTTACCGATAGAGCTTTGTTAAAGATCTTTTGATGCACATGATAAGTGGTGTTGACGCAGCTTCTAGATGGCTTTTGGGATGTTGTTGGTTATCTTGTTCATGTTCCTATTGATCGGTGGTGTTTGATTTGGGTCCGGACCTAATTATATCTTATTCGGCTAGGTTATGGACCAGTTTATGTAATGTGTTATTGAATGATCCTGATGTGTTATCGGTTGGGTTTATTGATTGGATTATGTTGTTTTGATCTTAGGCCGACTTGGTTGATCATTGGATTGCGAATTTATGTTATGAATTTATTGTATTATCTTTTGGGTGGCCGATCTAATTGTTTAGGTCTTGGGTTGGTATAAATATGATGTAAGATCTCTTTGTAGATCATGGGCATATTCATTGGTTTATGGGATATGCGATTATCTGTGTGCGAATAAGTTTTTAATCATATGCAGAGGTTTTGGTCGATCATAGGTGATCGAATTGGGTTGGTGAAAGAGGTTTAAGACCTTCGGTACTGAGCTTAACCAAAACTGTACTCAAGCATAGGAGATGTTATTCTTGTAGTTCACTCTTCTTTCCGGATTGTAGTCTAGATTTATTTTGTAGTTAGCGAGGCTCCTTTTGTGATGAGCAGTGTGCTCTAGGCTATTAGCCTCCCTTTATGTGCAGGCCCCTCTTTTTGCAATCACATACTTACTGCAAAAGTATTATCTAACTATGGGTAGGCTTCCCACTGTGGTTTTTCCCTTTACAGGTTTTTCCACGTACAAATCTTGTTGTTATCTTTTGTGGATGGTTGGTAAATGTTCTGTAGATTATATTTGTGCTTAACTGTTATATTTTCTATTCTGGTATTTTCGTTTATGTATTCTAGTAATAAGGTTTTAAAGTTTAAAGTTCTATAATCTGTTGACAACTGATTCACCCCCCCCCCCCGCCTCTCAGTTGTCCTCCGGTTATCTGAGTTGTCTAACAAGGAGTTGAATATTTTCTAGAATAATAGAAAATGGCTAATTGAATATAGAAACATGCTCAAAATAATGATGGGAGATGTTTTGAAAACAATATAGAGTGGTTTAAATTTCAATATCAATCAAAGGTATGAATGAGTCTTGAAATTAAAATTTCAAATCATGAAAATAGAAATAAGAGATTTCAATACATGGCTTAATATTTTGTACCAATAAATTCATTATATTTATATTGTTATATATATTTGGATTCTCACAATTAGAATAATAACTCACATGGATTGGTTTTAATGAGTAGTTAGAGAAATATTTAATATTATTGCTAATAACATGTTACCTTTAATATTTATAAGTATGAGATATATTTACCATCTTACATAATTCAAAAAAATATCAAATAAAATTGAAACAAAATAACAAATTATTTTATATATTTTTAAAATTTATAAATAATATGATTTCAGATAAGTCGGATAAATAAATTAAACTTTTTATAATAACAAAAAGAAAAACTTCAATGACGTCAGTCACTATGAAAAATAAAATTATTCAATTCTTATAAATAGTTAAAATAATTATCTATTAATCTAACCAAAACCCAAATATGTTTTTGATTAAGGTAAAACGGGTTTTACAGGGACCCAAAACCCAAAGTTTTACAACTAAAAGAATAATCACCAAACAAACCAAAACCAATAGCTAACCAGCAAACGAAACAAGGGCCAAGCCCAAAAAGTAAAAAAAAACTACAAAAAAGAAGCTAAGCACAAAAGAAAACAACAACACTCTACTTGAAAGAGTGCACCAATTCTGATTTCTTCTAGATCATCTTCTGGTTTATGCCTTCAAGCTCTTCCGTAATGAGCATTGAGATACCCTCTCCTGATTCCTTCTTCTCATTCTAGTATACCAGCCAGTCGTAGTCTGAGAACCCCTTCCTCGCACACTCGAATCCAATAATTTCTTCTTCTGTCTAGTCTCCAATGGAGGGATGTTGGATAAAGGCTAAACTTTGTGATCAACAATCATTGAATCTACCTTCTTGAGGCTCTCCGCACTGCTATTCATTGCTTCCTTACTAATGTCCACTAAATTCTTTAATTTCCCTTTTATTTCTTCCAAGATTGATTCCAGATAACCAATTCTACTCTCATGGTCAGTCTTCATAGTCTCCACATCTTCAGTTAATTTTTATGTCATCTAGAGAAGCTTATCGATTTTACTTGGCTTAGGGTTATCAACAAATGTATCAATGATACCCTTGATACCCTCTTTCAACATGTTAATTTCCTTACCAGCCTAAAGGAAACAATTCTCTTGCCCACTAAAAAAATTCTTGATTAGCTTCTCCAGCACCATGTCGATAGTGGTCATCCATTGTTTCCCTTGGTCAACATTAATAGGGATGTCAAGTTAATATCTTGTTCCTTTCCCTTGTTGTCACCAGACTTTCCTGACTTAGTCTTTTTTGGTTTTGGAGGGTCAGAATCCTGCGGTTTGGCTCCAAGAGTCTTATACTTACTATTAGAGTAAAGGTATTAGTTTACTTAATTAATTAAATCATATTGATTTAATAATTAAGTCACCTTTTCTCTATTTCACTTAAGCTAAATTTAGGAAGGTAAACTTAGGAATATTAATAATTAAATTATTATTAATTATTAATTGCTTTTAAGGTTTGATCTCCTTTTATAAGGATTGATCCCTTTTGTATTTAATTAATTTGATTACTATTATTGCATATTCTTGCTTTGGGTTTTCAAAGCAATCTTTGTGTTTTGTGAATCTTCCATTGTTGTGACATGCTATTTGCGTACAGGTGTTCATTGGGTTCTGTGAGGTTGTATTCTACAACTTTTACATGGTATCAGAGCTCTTCACAACCATCCATGCACCTTTTCCATATTTTACTCCAGGTACATTTTATTCAATTTTTCGTGTTTTCACACTCTAGTGAATTACTTGGACATATATGTTCGTGGAAACTTCTAGTTTGCATGGGATGACTCCTTTTTTGCCTATTCTTCATGTATTATGGGATCTTGCACATCAGTTTTGTGCCTTATTGTACTCACACTATGATATAAAGTGTCATGGGGGTTTGATGTTTGCCTTTGTTTGCCTTCATACATTTCTCATGCATGTGTGCCTTGGTTTGCACACCATTTGTATTTGCTTGTACTTTCATGTTTGCATGGTTAGATGTTCTTGGTTCTTCTTCATGCACTACATTATGGCTTTTAGATTCAGTGTACCTCTCCCTTATCATCATTATGGGGGGTTTCCACTGTTGGTGCTAATGCTTGCTTGGTTTCATGTTGCAGTGAGATATGTATTCGGTATTTGTTCCTATGTACTAGGCAGATGTAGCGGCTGGTTACCCATGCATTTTGGTGAGATGGAATACTTACCATATGGACACTCTTGCATTCCTATTTCTGTAGGTGACCTTCCATTTTTTCATTTGATTAGTTCTTTAGACTATTGGTACTTGTGCCATCTGTATCTTCAGATTCTAGATGTTTTGCCTGTGTTTGCCATCTAATTCAGATTTGAGTACTGTCATTGAGGGCACTCATGTAGATTCATGTCTTCTTGATCCTGGTCATCTTTTGTTTTAGAGGGGGTTCTTATTTCAACATCATAACAGTCATTCGATGACTGTTTTTGCAGCTTCTTCATATTTTAGTGATTCTTCATGCTCGTCTTTTATTCCTATCTTTTGGAGCACTCTTGTTTGGAGGCTTCTTACTCCTTCACTTGAGTTTTCATCTATTGTTGGAGAGGAGTTTTGTTCCCACAGGGTTTTCTCCTTTTCTCCACTTTATAGATATTTCATTGTACTTGGGTACCTCATCAGGCCTTGTTGTCGGGACCAATTTTTGGCTTTCATGCATCCAATCCTTAGTTTTTTTTTAGCTTCTCCCTAAATTCATCTTAATGGGGGTGTTAGAGTAAAGGTATTAGTTTACTTAATTAATTAAATCATATTGATTTAATAATTAAGTCACCTTTTCTCTTTTTCACTTAAGCTAAATTTAGGAAGCTAAACTTAGGAATATTAATAATTAAATTATTATTAATTATTAATTGCTTTTAGGGTTTTCCTTTTTTGGTTTGATCTCCTTTTATAAAGATTGATCCGTTTTGTAATTAATTAATCTGATTACTATTATTACATATTCTTTCTCTGGGTTTTCAAAGCAATCTTTGTGTTTTGTGAATCTTCCATTGGTGTGATTATTTATTTGCATACAAGTGTTCACTGGGTCCTGTGAGGTTGTATTCTACAACTTTTACACTTACTAGATGCCCATCTAGGGTGTTTGTTCCACCTACTACTGCCAGTCCTAGGGATCATGTGGGCGAGACCCTCCTCTTGAGTGGGACAATAGTCAGGGTCTTTCAAAATATTAATATCCTACCAATCCATGGCCATTCCACTCTCCTCTCCCTCCATTTTCGTATCTGACACCACTTGCATCTTAGTGTTTGTGGATGAAATGGGGGTTTTGTCAACAAGGGAAGGCTTAACCTTATTAGCCTTCACATAGTCCATGATAAGAATAATTAATCCTTCATGTGAAACAAGATTAATAGGATTCTTGGCATGGTTAGCCAGACTTTGCTCAAGGGAAGAAAGAAAATAAAAGGGAATGGAAATCCTTTTACCATGCCTAAAATGATTAAGAATCATGAAATGATAGGAAAAGATACTATGAAAACGGTTGTCAAGGGTAATATACCTCCTTATCACCTCTGCCATGTCTGCCCACAAGGTTTGCAAATCTTTCCTGCTATACCCACCATCTACCATCTTGCAAACCCTATCTCTTTAACTTTGTTTGTGAAAGAAGATGGAGATAGCCTCCTCTGCCGACTTCCTCTCATGATAGAATTTCTTTCCTTCCATTTGCATGCCCATGATATTTGCAATGAAATCTTCATCAATTCTAAACTCCGCTTGAAATGCAGTGAGAATTCTCTTATTCCATCCTTTTACAAAATATTTAGTCTTTTTGGGATCATTCCCATGGAGTTTCTCAAGATAGGGAACAAGACCCTTGTCAGAGATTTCATTCCAGAGTTCCGTATTCTTCTTCCATTTCTCATAAGATGCGGGCTCCATTCTATTTATTTCACCACCCATACAATCTTTGCCTATATAATTCTAGGTATACACAACAAACCAAACCCATAAAATGCAAAACCAGGCGCTAAGGAAGGGTATAGACACTCTGATATTGGGATCCGAAAATAAATCCCACTAAAAAACACCATTCAAAAGACTACATGTCTTTATTAATTAGTAATGAATAGATGATATAAGTGGCGTCTTTTCTCATCAGATCACACAAGTGCTTTAGGAAAGTTCCCCTTTTCATCCACCATCATACCTCCATGCAATCCACACCAATCTTTTCCATGTGGTCCACCGACATATTGGCTTCCCTATAGATGTGGGAGACCTTGAAATCATCCAGCTTATCAATCATGATGTGGCACTTCTCAATTAAGCGTTTGATCATCCCACTAGGTTCAGATTGCTTAGTAATACATTTAATGATATTCATGGAGTCACTTTCTAGCCAAACTTTCATGAACCCTTCACTAATTGCCATGTGTAATCCAATGTAAGAGAAATTTTCCTTAGCGAAGTGGTTTATCTGGGTGCCCAGAGGGAGTGCCATCGCCAAGACAAGCTTACCATTGTGGTTCCAAGCAACTCCCCCACAACTAGCCATCCCAGGGTTGGCCTTGGTAGCCCCATCCAAAACCCAAATATGTTACATAATATAGAGAAAAGTTTTATAAAATTTTGTGAATATTATAGTTCCCAAATAGTGATTAATTTTGGGAATATTATAATTTTTAAAATAGCATTAACAAATTCTATGCCATATTAAATTATTCTTCAACATTTCTCCAAAGACTAAGCAATCCATCTATTGTTTAATTCTAAAAATATCCAATTATTGTAAACTGTCAATTTCTAACTATAATTTATATAAACTTAAATCAATTATCCTTTATCTTTATCATTTATTCAATTAACTTAAATTTATTAATCTTTTTTCAATGTTCTAAGAAACTGTGAAATCAATTAATAATAAATACTTTTGATATTTTTTTATTCAATTATTATTTTTATTTCTTTCCTTTTATTTTTATTGTTTCTTTAAATTTTAGTTAGGATGTTAATAAATATTACTAATGCATTTTTAATCAAGACCATATTCTTATTTATTTTCTATCATGTTGATAAAATACTTAAAAGCAAAATTTAAGAATGTTTAGTATGTATGCTATAAAATAGAAAATCGATAATCAAGTGTAAATTGTTTATAGAAATATTAATGAACACCAAAATGTATTTTTATCTATACTATATATTTTAATTGTAAAATTATAATAAATTAAATAATTTTTTTTATCTTATCAAAGTTATGGTACTTAAAAGTATTTGTGATTTGTAATAATGCATTTGTGGTGTGGAAGAAAATGTTTCAACTAAAATGACTCAATATCAAAGAGGAAAAGTACAATTTTTTTTAAGAACAACTTATTAAGTTTTAGACCTTAATAATGTTTAGTAAAATTTTGCTTCTACAATATGCAAATTTTTAATAAAATTTTACATTAGTTTTTTATAAAAGTAATTGAAATATATAAACATTGGTGTCTCTTTCATATAAACTATTATTATATTGTGAAAGATTTTATCTATCTAAATTAATAGTCATTATTGTATTAATTTAGTAGAGAGATCTAATCTATCAAAACAAAAGAATTAAAGTTTATTTTATCTACAAACTCTCTTATAAACAACAATAAATAGACAAAGGAATAATGATCGCTATCACAAATGAATTGCACATTAACTACAAATATATTTGTTTTTAATATATTTTCTACTTAAATTTGAATTGTGCTACATATCAATAGATATTTTTTCTATTTTATAAATAATTATTTTATTTCAAACACATGACATTTACACAATACATATTATTAAACTCATAAAATATTGGCCTATATATGAAAAAAAATAGTTTCAAATCTCTCACTTTTTTTCCTTTCATTTACAATTTCTAACCATTTTCAAATCCTTCCAACATCAAAATCCTTTTACATAAAACCATTTTAAATTCTTAAAATTAATATAATTTCCTCTAAATTAAAAGAACACAATCTTTTACACATAAATAGTTCAAAGGTTGTGGTCACAACGAACAAATTTCAAACTATATTAGTCATCTAGAAGTATTGAATGCTGATTTTGTAGCTATCCTAAATAGGGAAAAGTTTCAAATCTACTAATTTTGATCTGACATAGCATGGATGGATTGAGGTGTAGCAAACTTCAAAGGGTTCCATTTTAGAAAATTAGTAAAAAGAAAACCTAAACCAAAGAAAGTGAGAACCTCTCATATATATAATAAAAGGTAGGAATACGAGAAGGCACAAGCTTTTGGAGGGAAATGAAGAAGACCATTGGGCTTCATATACTTAACAATCTCCCACTTGAAGTCCAACGATGCTGCAACAACTAGAGATTTCCCCCACTTCAATTTGATTGTTATCCTTTGATGAGACCAAGAGAAGTCTGATAGAATTCGAACTTATCTTGGGGAACTACCTTAGTCAATGCATCAGCCGGATTAACCTTCGTGTCTATCTTGACAACCTGCAATTTCCTTTCCTCAACCCCACTGTGAATGAAATGATGTTGTATCTCAATCTGTTTGGCACGACAATGGAACACAAGATTCTTAGCCATTTTAATGGCACTGCTGCAATCACAAAACAAAGTAAACTCATTTTGTGCATATCGCAAATCATGCAACAAGCGTTGCAACCAAATAAGCTCCTTTGCCCCTTCAGATAGAGCCATATACTTAGCCTCGGTTGTGGATTGAGCGAATATTTTTTGCAACCTCAAAACCCAACTAATAGCAGCTCCAACAAATGTTAAAAACATAAGCTGAAGTAGACCTTCACTTGTCTAAATCTCCAACCAAATCAGAATCAACAAAACCTTGAAGTTGTACATGATTCTTACCAAAACACAATGCATAATCAGATCTTCCTTTTAAATATCTCAAGATCCATTTGACAGCCTCCCAATGAGATTTTCTGGGATTATTCAGAAACCTGCTCACAACTCCGACTGCATGAGCAATATTCGGGCAGGTGCAAACCATAACATACATGATGCTACTAACTACTGAACAATATGGAATTCCCTTTATAAATTCTTGATATGTTGATGTCTTGGGACACAAATCCAAAGATAACCAAAAATGACCAACAAGTGGTGTGTTCACAACCTTGGCTCCAGCCATGCCGAATCTGTCCATGACTTTTTCAATATATGTCTTTTGAGACAATCAAATCTCCTCCTTTTGTCTATCACGAAAAATGGTCATCCCAAGAATTTTCTTTGCTACCCCTAAATCCTTCATTGCAAACCTGGTAGCTAATTCTTTCTTCAATTCGTGAACAATCCTCATGCTTGTTCCAGCCACCAACATGTCATCCACATAGAGTAACAATATGATGAATCACCATTTGGAAGTCTTTTATAATAAAAACATGGATCAAATTCGCATCAAGTGAAGCCATGTTCAGTCATGAAGTGATCAAATTTGATATACCACTATCTTGGGGCCTTCTTGACCCCATACAAACTCTTCTTCAATCTGCAATAGAGATGTTCCTGTCCACATTTCACAAACCCCTCAGGTTGTTCCATATATAATTTTTCATCTACATCACCATGAAGAAATACAGTCTTAACATCGATTTGTTCCAACTCATGATCCGATGCTGCTGTGAGAGCCAAGACTGTGCGAATTGTGGTCAT
Organism: Cryptomeria japonica; assembly: GCF_030272615.1. Lineage (NCBI taxonomy): Eukaryota > Viridiplantae > Streptophyta > Pinopsida > Cupressales > Cupressaceae > Cryptomeria > Cryptomeria japonica. The sequence goes on from NC_081409.1 coordinate 82,876,035, forward strand.
TTTCACAACAGGTGAAAAGTCTCATCAAAGTCTGTTCCTTTTTGTTGAGCATAGCCTTTCACTACAAGCCTAGCTCTGTACCTCTTTTTTCCTCCTTCTTTCAACTTATAGACCCATTTGTTTCTTAAGGTCTTTCGATTTGGTGGAAGAGGTACCAGTTCCCAAGTCTGGTTTGTAAGATGAATTCATTTCTTCAAGCATGGCAGCTTGTCATTTATCCAAATCAACATGTTGACAGACTTGTTTGTAGTTGCCAGGATTTGTTTGGTCTGAGATTAACAATGTAGGCTCAGCTTCTTCACAAAATAACAACTCATAATCTGAAAACTTAGGGGGAGGCCAACGCTCTCTTGTAGGCCTACGTGGCTAATCATTACCACCACATCCAGGAGCAGTTTGTCCAACACGATGGCTTGAAGACACTGGACTAATTGGAGAAACCTCTGTAACAAGACATGTTGCCTCTGTGTTCTCATGGAAGGGCCTAGAGGATATAATCTGTTGTTCATGTGTGGGACCACGTGAGTGGTCTTCCTTAGAGATAACTTCCATGAGTGATGTGTGACACCTAGGATGTGAACGAAGAGCACGTGAGTGGTCTTCCACAAGACCACCACCAATGACATGAGAGTCATGTTAAGGCAGTGAACCCATAGAAGAGGTGTGGAGAGTTGCGCGATCTGGGGTGGCATTGCCATGAGCTGGTCTGTGGCACTGTGCAGACAATGGCACAAACAGTATGAAGATGTCTTCAATAGTCTTCTTGATAACTTGTGATGGTTCTAAGGAAGGCTATGTTATGTTATCCGGACCCCTTGTTCCATGGTTTGCTATTTCAAATGTAGGCTTTAAGCAGTCATTATAAATGCTCTCCTCTTCGTCATTCTCAGTCTGGTCAGGGGATTGAGAATTGAATTCAACCATAGTAGATGACATAGGGGCTCCCATTGGATGAGATATTTGGGGCAGAACACCGGTAGTGTGATTCGATGAAGATTTGTTTTGAAAAATGGACAGAGGAGCATCCTCAGAATCTGATTTATTTAAAACTTGCAGGGAAGGGAAATAAGTCTCATTAAAAATAACATCCCTGCTGTGAATAATTTTTTTTGTAATGGATCCCACAACCTGAAACCAAATTGCTCTTCACCATACCCAACGAAAATACACTTCTACGACATGGGATTCAATTTGGTTCATTTCTCCTTGGGTATATGTGAGAAGGCTTCACATCCAAACACGTGAAGATGTGAGTATGAAATCCTCTTCCCTTGCCGTTCCTCTTTCGGAATACCAAAATCTAATTTAGATGAGGGACTTTGGTTGATCAGGTATACTGCTATGTTACAAGCCTCTGCCCAAAATTCCTTGCCTAGACCTGCATTTGATAACATACAACATGCCTTTTCAAGGATTGTCCAGTTCATTCTCCCGATTGCACTGTTTTATTTAGGAGTGAAAGAAACAACCTTAATCCTTCTCATCCCATTATCAGCACAAAAACCATCAAATTCTTGTGAACAAAATTGTCCACCATTATTTGGTTGTAGACACTTAATCTTATGCCCAATCTGATTTTCAACTAAAGCCTTAAAAATTTTAAATTTTTAAAAAACTTTAGATTTCTTAGAGAGCATGTAAATCCATACTTTCCTTGTACAATCATTGAGAAAGGTGACAAAATAGTTAGCTCCTCCAATGGAGGTTACCTCGGTAGGCCCAAAAACATCCGAATCTACAAGCTCTAGCGGTGTTGTCTTCGTATCATACCCACCTTTCAAAAAACTAACTCACTTTTGTTTGCCATAAAGACAATGTTTGTAAAAGGGTAAATCTACAAGTTTGAGACCCGGAAGCTGATTTCTTGTGTGCATAACATGGAGCCCTTTCTTGCTAATATTCCCAAGCCTTTGATGCCAAAGATCCGCTTTTCTCTCCTCAACCACCATTGCAGCTCCCACTTCACCATGAGTCTTAAATATATAAAGACTACCCAATTTATTGCCATTTGCAATCAACATTGTACCATGAGTTACCTTCCAAGTATCCGGAAGAAAATTCACATTAAGACCTTGATCGAAGAGCTGTCCAATGGATATCAAATTTCATTTCAATTGTGGGACATGTCGAACAACTTCGAGCAGCCATTTTTTATCACCTTCTAATGGTAGCAACACATCACCCTTGCTTGTAATTTCGCAAGCTTTGTTATCTCCTAAAAAGACATTTCCAAAGTGACCTATAGATAAATGTATAGAAAGAAGAATAAAAATAGACTTCATGTTGCTACCCCAAAGTATTTAAAATTGAAATAACACCACCACAAATGATGAAAAGCCCCCAACTAAGTGGACTATTTATGAAATAGGGTGATGAGGAACATGAAGAGAAAAGAAGCGCTAAGGCACTATTTTGATGTCAAGGAAGACAACTTGATCCATTGTAAGAGAAATTCATGCAAGATCATATTGCCTTTGAATAAATTTCTTAAATGCATAACATTTCCCTAAAGAATGTGAATGTAAATCATAAAAAATGAAATATTCAATACCTTTCACTTGTCTAAGATCTTTGTTTATCATCTAAGGAGGAAAGTAAATGTTACTATCATATTTCAATTTCCAATAAATTCTTGCAGCTAGTCTTTCAAGATGATAAATACCGTCTTGACATAAAGGAGAAGGTTTATTAGAAGAGGAAGTTTTATTATCCACAATTCTAATTTTGCCACTGTTTATTTCATCTTGAATATATTTTTGAAAATCAGGGCAATCATCAACATTATGGTCATGGGTTTGATGAAATGAACAAAAAGGAAGTTTTGAAGAAGAAGCATCCTTGTGGGCTCTTTTGATTTTCTGTCCTTGAAGAGAATTTTTAAAATCTTGGAGCCTAAGGAATTCATCCATAGAGAAAGGAGTATCATTTCCTAGGCCTTTTGTAGTAGTTTGTGTAGGAGAATTTATAGGGACACGAATTCCTTGCTCAAATTTCCCAATTCCTTGTCCTTTAAAACCTTATTTTATTATTATATGAAAGCCGCGACTATAAGAATGTTCCAATTGACTAGATGGAGGAATAGGGTCATGAATTTCTTTGAAATCTGATGTGTAAGGGGGAAGAAAAGGATTTGTAGATGAAGGAGTATCATGTGATGTGACAATATCCTTTCCTTTATCAAGCTTATCCTTTTTGGGATATTGGGGATGAACATCTTCATCATCTAAAAGCTCTTTTTTAGTTATTTCTATGTGAGGGGAAAGATCATTGGTTAAAGCATTAGGTCTCATCTCATCCACACAAGATACCCTAGGAGAGGTACAAGGGTTAGGATCTCCAGGTTTAGGGTCTACAAAAGCTTTGAGGTGATTAACATCGGAAATGAATTTCGCTAACAACATCACCACAATGCAACATAAATGATACATGAAAGATTTGAGATCTAATTGAAAAGGGAAATTTTTTGAAATCCTAACAACACAATATGACCAATTACTATGAATGAAGAGAAGTAACATGAAATGAAAGAGACTCTTATCCGACACATGATTGCAGTAGATACATGTGAAAAACAATGTAATCATATGTGAAAGAGTAAGTAAATCCAATTTATTAATTGACATTGAAAGTCTCTTAATTAATATCTTAATTTGCTAGAAAAGAAGATCTAAAATTAGGACCTTTTTATGAAAATTAATTTAAAATTTGAAAGTGGTGAAATTTGAATTTGTGTTCGACCTTAGGAGGTGTTAAAATTAATAAACTATGCCAATTTTCTAGATTTAAATAGAAAAATACTGTCAATTGCGTCTCCCTAAATTTCGAGAAAAAAATGAGGGACCGTGTTGAAAGTGCACACGATCTGACCAACTATTTTTAAAATTTTCAAGGATGATAAACATTATGATTTTATTGTAGAATCCAAAAAACAGTTGATTTGGAAATGTCTAGATTGATCAAATAAGCAGCCAAAGGTCAAAAATAGAAGGATCTTAAAAATTAGGGTTTTCCTTTTTAACCACTGAATTTTCAAAACAAAAAGACATATTTGAGTTGCAATTTTAAAATAGAAATCAGATCTGAAACAAGCAATTTAAAATTTTATACTTCAAAAGCTTAATTTCCTCAAAATGAAAAATTAAGGTTTTGATGCAATTAACCTCTAAAATTTGCAAATAGATCAAACATGGAGATGAAATTTTGAAATTCAAATTGCACTTAATCAGATCTAATAGTGAGAAATCATAATTAATTTGTAAGACACCAGGTTCACCAAAATGTAAAGTGGAAAATTGAACCCTAGTGACTCCCCACCTAGGAAAGAGAAAGGAAATCACTAAGATGATTTTCGCTTGGAGGAACTTTACATTCAAAAGAGGGGTTTAAATCCACTAGATCCAAATCCAAGGGAAACAAGGATGTGAATTCCAAATAGATTGCAAGGGTTGAAGTGTGATTTGGCCTCTTTTGTAAATGGGAAAGTTGACTTGTTGACTATGTAGAAAAGAGAGATAAAATGAGTGAAATGAGGGGCTACTATTTCTGCATCGCGTTGTAACTTCAGATCTAAGATATTTAGACTGATACAGATCTGCCTTGCAAATTTGGAGAAAAGCCATCTGGATCATGTTGAAAGTGTACACGGTCCTTCGAAAAATCTGCGAAACAAAAAGGGTTTTTTTGCCTCTCTAATTGGAGTCCAAATCTGAAAATATAGCCGCACACCTACAACCTACACACAGAAAAGAAGGGAAGAAGGGTTGTGGATAGGGGTTTGCCTCAGTGAAACGTCGGTTGAGGAATCACCCATGAAAGAAAGTAATTGCAAATGCTTACATGTAAATGATGGAAATGTATACCTTGTAGATCTGCAATTTGTTGATGATGGTTTCTTTTCTTCTTGAATGAAATCACAAGGGTTGCATGAAATGGTATGTAACATGACAAAACCCTAATACACACACACATGTTTGCAAATGAACATTGTAATGTTTCTCCAAAAGATGAATGAAGAAGACTTGAATTCTTGATGATGATAATGAAGACCTTCTACTCAAATTATTGTATTGTGTTCAAATATCCCCTTTTGTTCTCTTGAATGAGGGAATTGAATCTCCTTTTATACATGCCCAACGAATTGATTTTTATCCACTGAAGGCCGACAAAGAAGAATGCAATCCTTGAAGAACAAATTATGCAAAAGGGACCAGACAGACCTATCTTAGGGCCACCCTAAGAGGTGGGGACAGGGGCACCATGCCCCTCTCCTAGGGGGATAGGGGCACCATGCCCTTGTCCTTCTCTATCTTGGGGCCCAAATAGGGTCCTGAGACTATCTCAAGGTTCAAACAGGAAGGGTTCATGGGGTGAGAATTCAGAAAGAGGTCTTGGTTGGGGAATGAGATGTTGTCGCCAAGGTGAGGACCTCAAATGTGGTTAAAATTTCTAGGGTTGCAATTTTATGACACTACAAAAAATAAATAAAATAATGCCCTCACTCCAAAATGAAAGTTTGGATTTAATTTAGTATTTGAAAAAAAATGCCCTAAATAGAATTAAAAAATGTTAATTTTTTATTTTTTATTTTTTTTTTTTAAAATTCATAACAACAAGAGTAGAGATATCCATATGGTAGAGGGCAGGAGATTTTTCTTAGCTACAAACCAAGTGCTTGGATTTGGGCAAATGAATAGGCAATCTTTGGGTTTTTGGGATTTTTGAGCACAATGAGAATGACGTATCTTGCCAAAAATGCTCCAAAATTGCAAATCGCTCCTGGGATAGGTAACCACCCTCCAACTTCAAAGGAATCTAGATTTGGCCTCCGGTGCTAGATTTGGATGAAGCAAAAAGAAGTTCTGACATTCTCGAACCTCATCAATCCAAGGGTGACCTCAAAATTGACCCAACAAGCTCTAGTAATTATCTACAATAGAAAGCTCCAAACTACAAAACCCCAAATTGCATTAAAATATCTCAATGGGAAACCAATGCCACTCTAATGGCTCTGATACCATATAAGAATTTGTCTATAGAAACCAAGATCTATAGTCCAATGGAAAGCACAAGAACAAGAGATAAATAATATGTGACAAGAACAAAAAAAAACTCAATGACGCAATAAGATTGATTGATTACATACAATGTAAATGAGTTTTCTTATAAAGGAAAGGATATGAAGGCACATAAACACATGTGGCCCAATGAGAAATAAAGGAAGGTAGTGGTAGGTAGGAGAAATAATAAAATATTCCACAAGAGGTAGATCACCCACCAAAGGTGAAATGTAGCAACAAGATAAGACCACAAAAGATGGAGTTTCTCCTACAAGAAACTTACCTATGTGCACAATTCCCTAAGTGTTTCATATGCAAACTACAATGAAATGCATTATCCTAAGTCAACTTAGGTAACTTGTGTAATTATGAGACACAATTTACACCATCTATTATAAACTAGTTATTGTAAGAGATGGAAAAAGGAATGTAATTTGATTCTAATAATTTTATATAAAAGAAAAACTAAAGTCCATAGACAAAATTTCACAAATCACTAGTTTCCATCATCTTCAAATTCCTTGTAGTTTAGCGGTCATAGGTGTCAAGTAGTGAAAATTTAGTTAAAAATGTTCATTTAAATGTCAAGTTTGGCCAAAAAAGTGTAACTCACTATTGTGGAATCACTCATGAGGAAATGTTGTCTTCATATCCATCTGCTCAGCTTCTATGTCATAAACTGTTGGAAGTGATAACAAGAATCAAATGGATTTCAACTTTGGAACAAGAGAGAATATTTCCCCATAATCTATTCCCTCTACTTGGGAATACCCCTTCATGACCAACCATTCTGTATGCTTCTCAACACAATGATTTGGGCCTAGTTTCTTCTTGAGAACCCATTTACATTGAACATGTTTTCATCTCTCAAGAAAAGGTACCAGATCCCATGTAGCATTCTTCTTCAATACAACCATCTCTTCATTTGTGGCTTCCATAAAAAAATATGAATCATTTATACCCATATCCTCTCTAATATTTCCAGCCTCATCAGTGTCAACAATTAAAGAAAATACACAACTCGAATGTAACAAGGAATAACCAAAGCTTTCTATTTCTACCTAATATGTGTAAACCTCCTTAATTGTTGAGGTTGAGGTTCTTTCTCTTATTTAGAAATTTTAGAGCTACTATGGATCTCCTCATCATTAGGTCCAATTGGAGCTCATAGTTCATATTTCTTTGATTTGGGTAGAACTTTAGCTACCTCATTTTGATTTGCTTCTTTCTCTAGTTGTAAATCAATAGTGGATGGTTTCAACTCTCATAATCTCACACTTCTATTGTAGAAAACCTTCTTTGCAACAAGATACCAAAGCTTATAACCCTTCACACTAACACTATAACTGATGAGGATACAACTAACTACCTTGTTGTTGGAGCAATATTTATTTTTTAATACACACTACAGCACTAGTAGGTGATCATTTATTATAGACTTTTCCAGAATTCTCTAGCCAACGCAAGTTTCTTCTTCTTCTAGATTTCTTGTCTTCTAGAACTCTCTTCATTGTAGACTCTGCAGATAAGATCATAATGTTCTAGATTTCTACATATAGACTTTAAATATGACTGCCTCCCTTGGACATTTCCAATGTATGAGTGCAAACATCACACTGCTATATAATTGTATACAATTAATCTAATGATAAGCTGCTCTATTTTTTCAAGTGTTTCCTTCTTTGCTCTATTTTTTCACTAAATGTTCTTGACTGATAATATAGTATCAGAGCATTACTAAATCTTGGGATATAACACATGAATTGTGTAGTGTGAAAATCTTATTTTGCAGGTTCCAATTTAGTTGACAACAACATTTGCAATTTTTGGAAGCAAGTGAATGATATTGTAGCAAAAGGAAGAATACACAAATAGGAAAATTGGTGAGAAATTTTCACTTTTTCTTTTCAACCTGGGTATTAAGGATTTTGAAGTGCATTTCATTCCCATCCAAAAAGGTGGGAATTTTACATAATGGATTCTCTTGTTATTTCTCTACCCATGGTTAAATTAAATGGAAAAAATTATTATGATTGGGTATCTAATATAGAAACTACTTTAACTCTTCAAAATTGTTATGAGATTGTTACTGGAAGTGAACAAAGACCAACAAATCTTGGAAAAGACCAAGAAAATTGAGATATAAGAGATAAAAATGAAGCAACATTAATCAAACTCACACTTTCAGAAGAATTTTTTTCAAAAATTCACAATGAAAGAAGTGGAGTCAAAGTATGGGATATTTTGAAAAATCTATATCAAAATTCAGATGATGTATGGATCTTATCTCTTACTATAGAATTATACAATATGAAATTATCAAGTTCATAAGAGTTAGTCTCACAAATTAAAAGAAAAGAAAAATGAGCTTGCTTCTCTTGGAAAAGATATAGAAGATAAATATTTTGTGTAAATAATATTACAAAGTCTTCCAGGATCTTATCAATCATTCATAAGAGGACTAGATACTGTAGATAAATTAAAAAGTATTAAATCTAATGAGTTATGTGCTAAGTTAGTGCAAGAAGAAAAGCGTCAAATTAAGGAAAGAGAAACATTTAGTGACGAATCTCAAGCATTCATAATGAAAGGAAAACAATGTTATAAAAAGTCACAAGATAATCAATCCAAAGAAAGCAAATGGAAGAATGAAAGTATGCCATCTACAGATTATAATAGAAGTAAATGTAAATGTAATTATTGTGGAAATATGGGTCACAAAGAAAATGAATGTTTCAAAAATAATAGAGATATAGAGAAGAAGACAAATAAGTCTACTAAATTTGTTGATTCTAAAAGAAATGCTCTTTGTATTGCACTCAAAGAAAATAATTTTTTAAGGATGATTGGGTTATTGATTCTAGTGCTACACAACACATGTCTCACAATAAGGAGCAATTTGAATTAATAAGTGAAAGTAGTACAAAAAAAATATACTTGGGAAATAACATTGCTTTGGAAGTTAAAGGGACGGGATATGTCAAAGTTGATAATGGTGTGTTAAAAAATGTGAAGTTAGTTCTTGAATTGAAAACAAATCTACTTTTTGTATCTCAAATTGCAAATCAAGGGTATAAAATAGAGTTATACAATGAAAAATGTTTAATCAAAGATGTGAATGATAATTATAAAGTGACTGCAAATGGTAAAATGGAGAATGGACTATATAAGTTTAAGGAATTTACTTCTAAATATGGAGATGAGCATATGTGTGCTATTGCCCAATATAATGATATGATTAGGTTATGGCATGAGCGATTGGGACATGCCAAATATAAAAGCCTCAAGCTTATGGAGAAAATACATATGGTGCATGAGCTTCCAAAGATCTCACTAAGGCATAAGGTATGTGAAGGATGTGCAATGGGAAAGCAACATGTAGAAACTTTCCCACAAGGAAAATTATGGAGGGAAAAAAATCCTTTACATTTGGTTCATAGTGATGTAATAGGTCCTTTTAAAATACCTTCACTTGGAGGATCAAGGTATGTTCTCACTTTTATAGATGATTATACTAGAAAAAATTGGGTATATTTTCTGCAAAATAAGGATGAAGTGTTTCATAAGTTTAAAGAGATTAAATCTTTGGCTGAAAAAAAGAGTGGAAAATGTTTAAAGATAATAAGAACAGATAGAGGGACTGAATATATGAATAAAGCATTCTTATAATCTTGTAAACAACATGACATAAAGAAGGAATCAATAGTTTCTTATTCCCCCGAACAAAATGGGGTTGCTGAAAGAAAAAATAGAACTATAATAGAAATGGCTAGATGTATTCTTCACTCTAGAAACATAGAAGCTAAATTTTGGGCCGAAACAATACATACTACAATATATATCTTGAATAGAACACCTACTAAGGCAGTTTTAAACATAACACCAGAAGAGGCATGGAGTGGAAGAAAGCCTACATTGTCTCATTTTAGAGTTTTTGGTTGTAATGCATATGTCCACAATCCTGATGAAAGAAGGGACAAAATTGAAAGGAAAAGTGAGAACTGCATAATGGTAGGGTATAGTGAGGAGTCAAAAGGGTATAGGTTATATAGTCCTAAAACAAATGAAATTCATATCAAAAGGAATGTATGGTTTGATGAAGATATTGTAAGTAATTATTCTCCTACATTATCTTACTTTCCAATCTTAATTGAAGAAGATAAGTCTACAAATGGTCAAAATCAAGGAGTGCAATCTTCTACAGGAGGAGAAGGAACACAAGTTGAAGAATCAAGTGAAATTGATGATGAAAATACATGGAAAACAAGAGGCATTCAAGAAATCTACCAAGAAGGTCCTAAGAATTTGTTTGCTAACTATGCTCTTATGGCTAAGGTGATGCAGGTTGAAACTCCAAGAACATAGGAGGAAGCAAAAGGAAAAGATGAATGGGAAGCAGCTATGTAAGAGGAGTACAACTCTTTGATGAAAAATGGAACATGGGAATTGACAACACTTCCAAAAGGGAAAAATGTGGTTGGTTGCAAGTGGACTTATAGAACAAAGTTCACATTAGATGGAGCCATCTAAAAACACAAAGCAAGGTTAGTGGCTAAATGATTTTCACAAACAGAAAGTATTGACTATACTGAAACCTTTCCTCTAGTTGCTAAAATGACTTCAATTCGTACAATAGTTGCTTTAGTTGTAAAATTTGGTGGAAAATTTTTCAAATTAATGTAAAAAGTACATTTCTACATGGTGATCTTAAGGAAGAAATTTATATGCAAAAACCACAAGGATTTGTTAAAGTTGGTGAAGAACATTTAGTTTGTAGATTAAAAAAATCATTATATGGTCTTAAACAAGCTCCAAGGGCATGGTACTCCAAAATAAATGAATATTTTATAGGAGCAGAATTTAAAAAAAGCGAAGCTCATTCAGATGTGTATGTAAATAATATTGATGGAAAAATTGTTATTATTGTATTATATGTGGATGATTTAATCATTACAAGAGATCACACAAAGTGCATTGAAAGTACCAAGGAACAAATTAAACAAGATTTTGAAATAACTGATCTAGAACTAATGCATTATTTCTTGGGTATGCAAGTATGGAAAGAAGATGGAAGGATTATGATTTCTCAAACCAAACATGCTCTTGATGTATTAAGGAAATTTAATATGAATGATTGCATACCATCTAATACACCATGTGAAGTAGGATTAAAACTGAGTGCTAACTCTATTGAAAAGAAGGTGGATGGAAAATTGTATATACAACTTGTTGGTAGTCTTTTGTATCTTACTATAACTAGACCAGATATTGCATATGAATTTGGTATTGTATCCAGGCACATGGTAGATCCATACATTGAACATTGAAAATCAGCTAAAAGAATATTAAAATACATTAAGGGTACTTATCAGCTTGGCATTGAATACAACTATGGAGGAGAGCCTACTCTAGTTGGATATACAGATTCTGATTATGCAGGTGATATTGATGATAGGAAATCAACTTCAAGATATGTCTTTCATCTTAGATCAGGGTCAATTTATTGGAGTAGCAAGAAGCAATCAAGAGCGTCATTATCATCAACAGAGGCTAAATATATTGGATCATCAAAGGCATCTCAAGAAGAATTATGACTTAGAACACTACATGAAGACACTCACCATCCACAAGGTTCTCCCACAATGATATTTTGTGATAATCATAGCACTATTAAGCTAGCGAAAAATCCCGTATATCATGCCAGGTCTAAGCATATAGAAGTGCATCATCATTTTGTTTGAGATCTAATTGAAATTCAAGTGGTGGAGCTACAATTTTGTGGAATAGAAGACCAACTTGCATACATATTTACAAAAGCACTACCTATTATAAAATTTGTCAAGCTTAGAAACTTGTTACAACTCAAGAATGTAACTATACTCTCGAAATAAAAATTATAGGGGGGTGTTGGAGTAATATTTATTTTTTAATACACACTATAGTACTGGTAACTGATCATTTATTATAGACTTTTCCAAAATTCTCCAGCCAACGCAAGTTTCTTCTTCTTCCAAATTTCTTGTCTTCTAGAACTCTCTTCACCATAGACTCTACAGATAAGATAAAAAATGTTCTACAATTCTACATACAGACTTTAAATATGACAGCCTCCCTTGGACATTTGCAATGTATGAGTGCAAACAACATACTACTGTATAATTGTATACAATTAATCTAATGATAAGCTGCTCTATTTTTTTGAAGTGTTTCCTTCTTTGCTCTTTTTTTTACTAAAGGTTCTTGACTATTAATACTTGTTCTCTAATTTTAATCTTTTCTCACTCGATGCATGATGAGGATGCACTTAACCACATTGTTCTCCAATATTAAGAATAACACATCTGGTTTCCATTCCAACAAAGATTATTTAAATATAAAATTTGTTGAGAGTGGGACAGCCCTCTAATATTGCAAGACGATTTTTTTCAATTCATGATGAAATATAGCAGATAATTTCATCCTCTTGTGTTAAAATTCCAAAATGGTTAGAAGTGAAAATAAATTATTCATTACTCATACTATCATTTTAAGAATTTGAAAAAGACCTTGGTCTTTGCATACCATTACGTATAAGATAACTAGACTAGTTAGGACATTTAAATATCCCTTGAGAATAAGAAGGAGAGGGACCCCAACTTGACTGATGAGAAATGGAAGTAGAGGAAGAGAGCTCCTTTTCCTAACACTTCTCCACTCAGAAGCCACAATAGTATCTTTATATAAAGATTATTCCAATGGAGTCAAAACAAAATGCAGATAAGACTCAAAGGAATCTAATGGACATTGTTAACTTTAGAGGGAAGTGATGAATGAATTTTGTGATTACAATAAGTAGGAGGTTTTGGTTTAATGAGAGATTTAGTAGCTACATTAGGATATTGGGAAAGTTGTGTTTTTTTTCTCCTAAAAGAATAATTGTGAATCAAATGACTTCTTGTTAATAGTAGAAATATGCATTTGGCTTTTTCAAATAATCTATTGGTCAATCCAGTTCAAAGCTAAGCCCAAGCAACTTAATATTCTTATGCAAGGGAATATTCAAGTCCACTTATACATACACATACCCTCAGATTAACCCTTAAACTAGAAAATTTGTTTGAACTCTATTCATACCAAATAACTAAACCAAGTTGGGCCACATCATCCTTAGAGATAGGTTTGAATGCTAAATTTAAATATGGCAATTCTAACCACATGGGATAGTGAAAGCAAGAAGGTCCTTTAGGGTGAAAATCAAAAGACTAAGGTTGAAGATAGAAAAATTTACCATAATTAATCCATTGGCCATCTTGTAAAACAAATTGAGCATTTTCAATATATCTAAACATACGAGAGACATAGCCCTCATCAAAACTCTTATTGTTTCAAGTTTTCATCCTTCATTTTCTCATTTCAATTTTTCTAATTTGTAAAAATATAATTCAAAAGGAAATCCTCTTAAAATAAAACAAGATAAAATTTTTGCTTTGAATTTTTGCAATGAAATACACAACATCATAAGGAAGCTAAAATTCTAATGATTTACCTTGTTCCTCAGTTTCAAGAGCTCAATTATTTGCTCATTTTTCATTATTTGGAACACAGAAATCATCCTAAATATTTTTTTGTTTCGTTTCTTCTCTTAAATCAAAAGAATTTGATTGTGCACCATATCTTTACTAGTTCCCAATGCTTTGACCTTTTCTTTTTTGTCTAGCTTTAGATTTTAGCCTCATCTACAACCATGCCTTCAATCACCCCCTAGAGATTTACAAACAACAACACTAAAACATTAGGAGTAATTGTTAAAATAAAGGCAGGCTGAAACAAGGGTTTCAATATCCTCCTCTAAATGTTACCTCAAGGTAAAATAGATCTTAGAATATGAAAAACACCCCCCCAAAAAAAATAAAAATTGTCATTGCCCTCAATAGAAAGAATGCCTCTACTTGACCACCAAATAAAAAAAAGGTAAAATTTACACTTGTTCATATAATTGATATGATGAAACCCTAAATCATTTAGTGCTTTAAAAAAATTTCCACTTGTTTCCACCACATATTTTCACTCTTCCTACATACGTATAAAAACTAAACTTAGTGTAAACTTTGAAAGTAGATCTTTTACGACCTACCCTTGAAAAAAAAACTATTTTTAATATTAAAAAATAAATAACATCATGATACATAAAATCACAAATGTGAAACTATTAATCTAAGGATGTGATACATTGGATTGGTACTCGAGAATTTTCTACGATACATTTTATAACTACAATACTAATATTTCATTTAACCTTGTCTACTATCCAGCATTTCATTGTAACACATCTCTTCATTACGCTGAAGGCATCTCCTACTATGGAATGAACTAACTAACTTTTCCATATCAATGGTCTATAGTGCATTTAAGGAGTAGCAAGACAATCACAAAGATCATGATCGTTAGATCTTTGATGGGTTGAAAGTATTGTGGCCATGTCGGATGGGCTGCATCTATTCTAGCTCCAAAACGAACCTTTCGTATAGTGTGTTAGCGATAGGTTAGTCAATCATAGTCGTTAATTGCAAAATCAACGGTGTAAAATGCGTGACTAGCACGCGTGTTAGTCAATCCGTACTATCATTTTGGAGCCAGAATAGACGCATCAGATGTCGATGTGTTTCCTCTAGCTAATTGCAGGTCACAATTTGACGGAGGATTAATGTTGGTAGGTAGCAATGCAAATTGAATGTTGCAAGTCCTCTGCACAAGGAATCAAGCACTTACCTATACAATTACTTAAATGATGGCAAGAAAATCTTAGTGGAGATTTTGTAGACCTACCACATCATCCATAATGATGCTACTTGCCAAATTTTTTGTTCATTTCATCTTGCACAAGGAAATAGAGATGACAAGATGTTACCTGTAGGCAATGAATGTTGTGCAAGGAAGGAAGTTGCCCAACTGGGTGCATTGGCTTTTAATGTAGAAAAGGTAGGAAGAAGCGGCCCCAATGATTTGTGTATTGTAATAAATTAGTCATTTAATTTGCATAGATACGCCCGTCACCATGGCAAACCCACCGCTTCATGGTCTTCTTAAATTTATGAAAACCAAGTACGAACAAACCAAGAATGCTTCATTTTGCAATTTACAGAAGCTCATTTCACAGTTTACTACTCCCTAGAAGGTGAGTGAAGGTGAGTTTAAATACCTGCATAGCCGCTATGTGTTTGTAGCACAAGGCTTTCAAATCTAGCCTTTGAAATCATTGGACTAATATGTGCTTATGCTTCTACTTTCAAATCCCATCTTTTTTGTGATTCCTTTCGTCCATAAATGTAAACACATTTTTTGTTGTAGCCCAGCAGATTCATATAGGTTTATCATTTGTTTTCCAATGTTGCTTATTTTATATATGTGTGCGGATTCTAGGGTTAGCATTTCATGTGTGTATGTACGATTTGTGTAGAATGTATCTCAAACAACATATAGAAGTACTTCATCTTTTCATCAATAGTCATGTCAGGATTTTATTGGGGATTAGTTTTGGGAAAGTGTTTTAACATATTTTTTTTAGTCATTAGATATTTTGAGGCATCTCTATTTTCACAACTATGTTCAATGATGTTTTCAAAGCTGATTTTTGTGTGTCAGGCAAGGTAATATTAAATTTACATTTCTCAATTTCATTTAAATTTACATTTCTCAATTTCATTTAAATTTACATCATTTCCATTCCGGTCTGCCAAGAACTTTTTTTAAATAATATTTCGAATATAATTTCTTATCTTGTGTTGTAGGCATGAGGAATGAGTGAATGAATGGATGTTATCAAGACTAATATTGCAGAAGTTGACAATGCACCAATATCTTTTAAAATAATTTTGTTTTAGAATAGGGGATTTGTAAGCTAGCCATTACCCATAATCTATAATAATAAAGAAAACATCTACCACTACTTTGGATTTCTCAATATTATGCTATTATTTTTTATAGTTTGTTGGTCGCGAAGATGCATAACACATAATGTTAGTCACATTAGTCATATTGCATAGCTAAAGAAGGTGTTGGCCATGCAGGCCACAAAACTGCGAAGACACGTAACACTGCATGTTAGTCGAAATCGCCGATTTGTGTGGCTAAAGAAGGTGTTGGCCATGTAGGCTGCGAAACTGTGAAGGTGCATAACACGCAATGTTAGTCGCATTCACCGTATCTCATGGCTAAAGAAGGTGTTGGCCACGCAGGCCGCGAAACTGTGAAGGCGCATAACACACAATGCTAGTCGCATTTGCCGTATCGTGTGGCTAAAGAACTTGTTGGCCATGTAGGCCACAAAATTGTGAAGGCGCATAGCACAAAATGTTAGTCACATTTGCCGTATCACATGGCTAAAGAAGGTGTTAGTCACGCAAGCTACGAAACTACGAAGGCGCATAACACACAATGATAGGTTTGAAAATTTAAATCAATTCTTTTGGCATTTGTTCTTCCATTATACCTATGCTGGACAAGCAACATTATTTGCTAAATGGTCAACCAATTGACCTCATCCACTACACAAATGTAGGCAAAAAAGTAATCAAAATTTACTCCAATTATCCTTCTATGCTTATTTGGCTTACCCATCCATTGCACACCAAGGTGCAATTGCTGCTGTAATACTTCCATCGATGTCTGAAGTCACTTGGCAGGGTCTATTCATCCAAAAAATCTGCCTTCCACGTAGTTGCCACCAGAGATTAAAGCTAAAATTGTGTTACATCCGAGAAGAATCTGCCCGAGTTAGTAGATCATTGAATAGTTGAGAAGTCAGTCGCGTATACAACTTCGCCCATGAACAAGCCCACCGTGTGGAGACTTTGTTGGGAACCCCAATAGAGGGGAATTTTTTCTGGAGTGAAAGAAATTGGTGGAAGTCATTTCATCGACTTGGAATATAAACCCCCACCATAGAACAAATGATAAGACGTAGAACGGATTAATGACTTTGAAACTTTCAGATGAACTTGTCAGTTCAACTGAAAATTCTTCCACCCGTTTCCACACGTTGATAATGAAATGGCCTTGAAATGTTCTGCAGTAGAAACGCCAAGTATCAAGCCAACGTATATCCGTACATTAATATTATGAGGTTTGTGTTTTTATGAATAATCATATTATTTATTTTTTTATTTTAAAAAGAATAATATATTTTTTATTAAAATAGGTGGTAGATGATCAATGGTAAAGTTAACGTGATTCAAATCTAAATTTTTATTATTTTTTCGTTTGTCTATATTTTAGTAAAGTAATATATACTGAATGTTTAATAAATATTTTTTGATATTATGTTGAAATGTCGTAAATGAAAAAGAACAATCAATTTATATAAATATGTTTTAGTTGACAATATATCTAGGGAATAAAGATAATATATTCAAAAACTTAAATGAAATTTAATGGATAAATCCAAGTGCTTGAACATAGCCTTGTATTAGTTGATAGTTAAGATTATTAAACTCTAGATAATATACATAATTCTTTAACTCACATTTGAATTCCTCAACAATAGGATCTCTAATCTCTAGGCAAGATAATTAATAATATCTTGCATATATTTGATGCAGAGAATTTATTCTTCCTTGAATTAAGAAGCAATTTGATGAATGACAAACTTTGTTTGGAGAATGAGTAAAGTGACATCAAGAAAGTAAAATTTATATAAAGAGGAAAAAAATGATTCTAAAACAAAAAACACCTTTATAAATTTCCTTATAATTTGGATGAGTTTGTCTTATTTAGAAGTAAGAGAAAATGGTTGCCATGTCAAGTACTTATAAATTTTGCATTCATAAAAGGTGGATTGTTGAAGTTGTAGGGAATGAGACACTATAGATTGAATTATTTAGATACCCTATCATAGAAAGTGAAAGATGAATCTTAGTCTAGAATTAGGATTCAATTTTCTAATTCAAGTTTCTAATGAATTAAATGAGAAATGACTTTCGCAGGCTACCATTAAAAACTAAATTCTTGCTTGCAAAATTCATTCAAAATTTGGAAGCTAAATAGTGCAAGGTCTGCGACAAAGGAAAGAGGGTCATTCTCATCAATGAATTCACAATTTTGTACTCCATTGTCTTTGAGTCTTCTTGAGTGATTTCTAGCTAAATTTGTAGGATATAAAAGAAAAAACACCTAAGAAGGGTGAAGGGTCTAAAACGGGTGAGAGTTCAAAAAAGGAGAAGGGCTCCGAGAAAAAGGTTCAACCATATGGCTCTGTTGAGAAAAAAAGACCACTCCAAAAATCCTTATTAAATGAATTACTAGGGTCAGAAGAAACTAGAGCTAAAAATGTCTTTAAAGATAGCATGGAAGTTTGCAAAGATGCTTTGATAGTTGGCAAAGTCTTGTTCTGGTATTTTCATAAAAATCATTATGTGAAAATGCCAATGTCAAACCCTTGGGCTCTATGATGTAGAGCCCTGAGAGGGATGAGTAAATCAAGACAATCTTTGGACACAATCTCCCAATCTTGATTGGATCCACTTGGATCAAACTCTCAATGGGCCACAGACCACTCACAATGCTCAAAACATCAGTGACAACATACCAAGTTTGATGGACATCTCACCATACAATACCAAGCCTAATCCCCTGTAGGCTTCAATACCCAATCACAAGATAACCTTGAGTATGACATGGTGGACATTGGGAAGGAATCAAGTAACCTTGGAACATGTTTATGAAAATCTTTGTGGACCCTAAAAGAGCCTAGATTGATCACAACCTACAATCTAAAGTTTGACACCACGAAACCCACAATATGGCTTAGTAGCCCTTCACCATTGGACAATACCAATACACACAACCACGAGGTGCATGATCCCAGCTTACATACATGGAATGAATTTTTTTAACAAGGCCTAAAAGATGTTACAAACTCGGACCTTGACACCTTGAATAGATCCTTAAAATGAAGATTGTCCTCTTAGGCGTATTTTACAAAGGAACTACCCTCCAAATCGATCAAAGAGCCCAATAACCTATTGGAACACCCCCAATAAACCTCCAAACTACCGAATTCCACAATATTTGGGGTCCACCCCTTCAAGTTTCTATCAAGTCCACAAATTTGCAGTCAAACGGTAACCTGTCACATAGAGATGCCAGGTTAAAACGGCTTAAATCTCATTTCTCCCTTTACAAACCATCCCTACAACCTTGATAATCTTATATTACACATGTATGTCTGACATTCCCCCAAGTGACATGAATTTTAGACAGGGGAATGTCAAGTTATTAGCATTTTGGTTCAAAACCCTAGGTTTAGGGGTTTTCTTGACCCGATAAGACAAAATTGGTTGGATCTCCTTCAAATCCGCACCAAAATTCCTCAAACCGGTTGGAAATGAAATTTAGTTAAGCTATTTAACATTCCATGCACATCTTATGCATCCACCAATCTGTACAAGAAAGTATAGAGGTTTGAAACATGTGATTTGCAGTGAATTGCAAGGAAAACAATGATAACTTTATTGTTAATCCTCCAAAAATATATCAACCACCATTGAATCAAACAAAGAGAGGCTTATATAGACCAACTACAACTGACCAACTGGCTATAACTACCTTTTGAACCATATGGCTCTTGGAATACAGATTTTACAAAAGTTGTCATGCACTTTTTGCAATATTGACAACATTGTACTCTAACCTATCAAACTCACCTAGACACATTTCAATGTCATTAAATTGGCCACATATGGCTCAAACATGAGAAATACAGTGATCTCAACAACATGAAAACATTAAAGATACTCTATTGGGATAGCCATACATAGTCGACTGAACAGATTTGTGCTATCCCGACAGTATAACCTGTCCCATGACATTATGAAATGGTCCAATGGACCTTATTACATCACAAGAAACATGAAGTACACAAAAAAATACAAAACATATTGGATCTTCATGAGCCTTCTAGTTCATGAGCCTCCTAGGTGCTCCTGCACCATACTCTCGAGGATTAGAACAACTCAAGTCCCTTGAGGAACTAGGTCTACAATAGAAGTGCCATGCTTCAAAATGTCTTCTTCACTCATCCAAGTGGCATCTTCAGTAGGTAGGTCACTCCATTTGACAATGTACTCCTTGTAGGTCTTCTTCCTAGTCTTATTTACCACCTTGGTGTCCAATATGGTCTCCAACTTCTAGGGTTGGCTAGGTGGTAGATCCTTAACCCAACCTTCATCTCCTTTTGTTGTCAGACTTGCCTCTGACCTTGCAACATGATCACCTTTATAAGGAAACAAATCTGAAACATTGAAAACTAGATATATGCCTAAGCTTGGAGGAAGTTCAATCTCATAGGCATTAGAACCAAATTTATATATAATCTTGCAAGGACCAATCTTCTTCATGGGTAACATGGTTGGATACCCCTTTGGAAGTCTCTCTTTCTTCAAGTGTGCCATCACCAAGTCCCCTACCTTATATTGCACATCCCTCTTCCTCTCATTATCTTTCTCCTTGTACTTTTTTTTGTTGTTTTTAAGAGTTTCTCTCCCTCTATCATGGATGTATTTCATGGCCAATGCAAAATATTCACCCTAAGCACTCCTTCTCTCCATGCCTTGTAGATCCCTGAGTTCTAAGATTCCCCTTGGGTGAATCCCATAGATAACCTCAAAAGGACTCCTTCATGTACTCCTATTGGTGGAATCATTATAAGCAAAATCTGCTTGAGGGATGATCATGTCCCATGCCTCTCCATGTTTCTTTGTAAGACAACTAAGAAGATTTCCCAATGACCTATTCACCACCTCAGTTTGACCATCTGTCTGAGGGTGATAGGATGATGTACAAGAAAATTGAGTTCCCAACTTCTTCCACAATTAATCCCAAAAGTGGCCCACAAACTTAGAATCCATGTTAGTCACAATGTTGAGAGGCAAACCATGTATTCTAACAATTTCTTTAAAGAATAAGCCAGCAATATGGGAAGCATCATTTTGGAAAATGCACACTCCAATGAGACATTGTAATTGATTGAAGGTTTTGTCATTGATGGCAACCTTACAATCTTATGACACCGGCAAGGCAATCCACCGGCACTAGCAAGATCAAATTCTACACCGGCACTCAGACTATCGGCACCGGCAGTAAAAGGAAGCATACTGGCACAAGAAACTGAAAGAATTTTATTGATAATGTATTTTCTTTATTATTGTAAAAACATTGTAAGCCGACTTGGCATGATGTAAAATGACTCCTATATAAGAGAGATCATTGTAGAACATTGTAAAAATGAAGAGGATGTATTATGGATGAACGTAATTAGGCGAAATAAGGCAGACCTATTATGCAAATTATAGGTTAAGAGTTTATGTAAGAAGAAAAGCTATAAACCGGTACTGGATCTGGCATAGTAGATGCTATTTTGAAGCAGTACAAGACATTGGATTTATATAATCCATTTTGTAAGTCAGTGAGACTTCCATTTTGATCAGTGAGCTCTATGCACTTGGCCTTCCTGGATGTGTAGGCCCCTCTTGTAATAGTAATATTCTCTTATTGGCCAGTAAGTGAATATTGTGGGTCACAAATCCCACCAAGGTTTTTCCCACACTGGGTTTCTTTGTTAAAATATTGTGTTATGGTCTATTTTTCATGTGGTTGTTTCTATCTCTGTTTATTGCATTATTTTTTGTTTACCGGTACATAGTTTTAACTTTCTCTACATGTTTTAAGTCAAGAAATTCTAATTACCGGTTAGATACTGATTCATCCCCCCCTCTCAGTATTTGTGGGAATCCTAACACATCATTAGTACATTTACATGGCAAAAAGTGAGCCATCTTACTAAACCTATCCACCACAACAAAAATGCTATCAAAACCTCTTTGAGTCCTAGGAAGACCCAAAACAAAATCCATACTAATGCTTTCCCATGGCCTACTAGGAATAGGGATTGGTTGACATAAACCTGCATTTGAGGATTTTCCCTTAGCCCTTTGGCATATCCTACAACTTTCAACAAACTTTCTAACATCTTATTGTAATTTTGGCCAAAAGTAAAATCTCTTCACCTGTTCAAGTGTTTTATCAAGTTGAAAGTGGTCCCCAAACCGCCACTATGCTTTTCCTTGATAACATTCTCCCTCATTGAACATTTAGGGATACACAATTGGCTCTCTTTAAACAACAATCCCTGCTGCAACAAAAACTCAAAAAAAATCAAAATAATAAGAATCTGAAAATTGAGTGCAAACCTCATATATCTCCTTGAAATATTCACCATCCTTGTACATTTTCTTGAGGGAATCAATCCCCACACTTTTCAATTGAATCTCTTGCACCATTCACATCCTCCTACTCAATGCATATGCCACTTTATTGGCCTGCCCCTTCTTGTGTTTGATGGTAAATGTGTAGGCTTGAAGATGTTCAACCCATTTCATATGCTTGTGATTAAGCTTCTCTTGTCCATTCAAAAAATTGAGAGCATGATTGTCAGTATAAATAATAAATTCTTTAGGCAAAAGGTAATGCCTCCATTTCTTCAAGGCTTGTACCTTGCATATGACTCCAAATCATATGTAGAGTACTTTTTTTTAGCATCATTGAGTTTCTCACTAAAGAAAGCCACCAGTCTGCCCTCTTGGCTCAAGACATCCCCTATGGAAAGATTACTAGCATCACACTCCACTGTGAACAACTTTTTAAAATCTAGTAAAACAAGAATGTGTTGTTGTGCTACTCTTTTTTAATATATTCAAAAGATTCATTTGTTTCTTTTGACCAAGAAAACTTACACTTTTGTCCTCCTTCCTTTGTTTCTAGGATAGGTGCACATATATGACTGGATTTTTTGATGAATTTCTCATAGAATGTTACCAAACCATGAAAGCTTCTCACATCACCGATTATCTTGGGTGTTGGCCATGATAAGATAGCCTCCACCTTTTCTAGATCCATCTTCAAATTCCCCTTTGATATTACAAAACCAAGGTAGACAAGTTACTCCTTCATAAAGAAACTCTTCTCCATATTGATCATCAAATTTTCATCATGGAACTTCTTCGAAACCAAGTTCAAATGCTCCAAATACTCTTCCTTTGTCCTGCTCAACACAAGAATATCATCAAGATAAACCACAACAAATTTACCAATGAAGTATTTCAATACCTCATTCATGAGGCACATAAATGTGCTTGGGGCATTGGATAACCCAAATGGCATCACCATCCACTCATAGAGACCTTCATTTTTTTTAAGGCACTCTTCCATTCATCTCCCCACCTTATCCTAATTTGATGGTACCCACTCTTGAGATAAATCTTGGAATAATAACAAGCCCCTCCCAAACAGTCCATTAGGTCTTCAATTCTAGGCATAGGGAACGCATATGTTATGGTAATCTTATTGATTTCTCTAAAATTTGTACAAAGTATCCACTTACCATCCTTTTTAGGTGCTAGGATTATTGGGAGTGCACATGGACTGAGACTCTTTCTCACCAAACCCTTATCCAATAACTCTTGTACTTGCGTGGCAATCTCCTCATTTTGAGATGGAGTCATCTTATAGGCCGGTTTGTTTGGCAATGTAGACCCTGGTATGAAGTCAATCTGATGGCTTATGTCTCTAATAGGTGGCACTATATTAGGGATTTCCTCCACCATTATACCCTTTTATTTCTCCAACAACTGCTACACCTCTTTGGGAACTTCTTCCTTATCATGACTAAGAAAATCAGGATTGTGTTTAGGTTTCAAAATTAGAGCATACCCTTGGGTTCCTTCCTCCCTTAGGGTATCTATGAACTCTTTCCCACTCACTATCATTACACTTGACCCAATGTGTTTATCCACACTCTCATCCAGTTAAGGATCCATCTTGTATTTTATTCAATTTTTGGTTTTGAGAAAGGAGTTTGTTTTCCCATCTTATTGGGATTGTACATCATATTGCCATGGATGCCCTAATAGCAAGTGGCAAGCATCCATGAGGATTACATCACATAATATTATGTCCTTATACTCCCCTATCTCAAACTCTACCCAAGATAGTTCATCCACTAAGACTTCATGTCCCTTGTTCCAGCATGACACCTTGTAGGGGTTAGCATGAGGTAGTCTTTTCAATTTCAATTTATCTACCATCTCTATAGAAACCAAATTCTTAGTAGTACCTGAATCAACAATTACCTTACATATCCTATAATAGGCTTTGCATGTGGTTCTGAATAATGTCTTCCTCTAAGAGGGTTCTTTCACTTGAGGCACCTTCAACATAGTTCTCCTCATCATCAAGCTTTCTCCATAATGGGTTGGGGATGCACTTATAATTGGGGAATTGATACTTTGGCAATCATCTTCTTGATTTAGCTAGTTCCTTCTCTCTCCTCCATGAGAGTTTGAGGATTTCTTAGGACACTTGCTTGCAGTGTTCCCTTCTTGGTTGCAATTGAAGCATCTACCTGTGAAGACACTAGGACCTCTTCCTAGTCCTCCAAATCTACCCCTTCCATTGGGTCTCCTTCCTCTAAAGCCTCCTCTTGAATCTGAATCTCTACTCTGCTCTTGTTGGCTAGACTCACCTTGGGGTTTTTGAGACTAATCTCTTCCCCCAAAATTTCCTTTTCCTCTAAAGTTCTTGCCTCCTCTTCCCCTACCATATTGCTCACCTTTTCTTTTCAACTTATCCTCCACCCTCAAAGCCATTTGAAAACATTCATCTACTATTTTAGGAGTCATTAGACTCATCTCATCTTGAATGTTTAATTTGAGTCCATTCAAGTACCTAGCAACCTTCTCTTTTTCATCTTCATGGTGACCTGATCTCAAACTCAATCTGTGGAATTACTTTGTGTTGGCATATGTGCAGAGTTTGATGACATGATGGGATTCTATGTTGTCATTGGTGTCAATATGCTTAAGTATGAACTGGTATATTGAAGTAAGCAAACTAGCAAGTGAACGGTATGATGGTATGAACCGGTATATGCAAAAAGTGAACCGGTATGTTAGAGTGTGAACCGATATATGCAAAGGTTGTATCGGGGTTTCATTTGATATGACTACCGGTTGGTAGTCTCAACTTCAGGGTTTCCGGTTGATGCATTCCAAGTCTGTGTGATTCAACCGACAACATCCTATGATGAGTTAGCATTGACATGAAGATTAGATCGCGTTACCATGACAACCTTGTGTGAGCGAAGGATCTCCTTAAGGATCTTGCATGAAGAAGATTGATTCTATCTACCTCAAGAATGTGCAAAATCTTAGGAAATGGTGGAGAGTGCATGATGGGTTATCAGCTTCTAGAAGCGGTGAAGAACGAACGAGGGAGAATGTCTTGAGATTTGTTCAAGATTGTTTTACCCTATGTAATGTGTTTAAATGGCTAGGATTGGACCGATTGTATTGTTAACCTAGATGCTTAGCGTTTTAGGTTCTGGCCACCGACCTAATTGTTGTCTATAAGGTCGACAATGATTTTCATTTGAAGTTGTTGGCAAATGAATATATGTGAGGTGATTCTTGTCATACCAAAGGAGTAAGTAGATATTTGCAGAGTGTGATTGCAGATGTAAAGGAACTGAAGTGGATCTACCTTGGCATTAAGTGCTATTATCATATCAGTGTATTACCTATTGACTTCTAACCATTTCAACAGATGGAAAATCCTTTTACCGGGTAGCTTTAATAGGTTTTTTGTAAATCCTTTAACAGGGTGACTCAAACTCATTGATTTCTTCAAATCCTCTTACAAGGTAACCTTTAACAGGGTTTTAACCTCTAATTGGGTATTTAGCCATCCCTTAATTGGGTGATCCCTAGCAGGATTGGTTCCTAGTAGAACTAGTTGTAAAGTCTTTAACCGAACTATGCTCCTAACAAAGCAAACTTCAGAAGAGTTTAAGAAAAACTTGTGGGTATTCATCCCCATCGTGGTTTTTCCCTGTTGGGTTTCCACGTGAAAAACACCATGTTATGTGTGATGCTTTTTCATGTGATGTTTTAGTGTTTTCTGTTAAGTGGTAATGCAAGCTGATCCAATGGTCATTGTATTTATGATGTATTATTTGCTTAAGCATATGGGTGAAGTTGAGATGAGATATTAGGTTTTGAGAAGATCTATATATTACCAGTTTATGTCTTTTACAGTCATACTGTGTTTTACCGGTAGTGCCTTGATTTAGATTGGTGATATTATTTACCAGTTAGTGTAGTCTTTGCAGTTGAAGAAGTTTTTGTCTATACTGATTCACCCCCCCTCTTAGTATTTGTTGGGTATTTATTGTTCATCATTATTCATCAATTGGTATCAGAGAATTCTCCAGGTCCTCTGTGTTATAAGCTTAACCACTTGAGGAAAAGATCATATTCTAATGATGAAGAGGGAAGGTCCTAAGTTCAACAGAGATGAGTTTAAGATATGGAAGGACAGAATGAAGATCTACATTAAAAGCATGGGTGCTGAACACTGGAACTATGTTGAAAATACTTATGTTGTCCCTACTAGTACTCTCACCGATGATCAAAGAAGATAAATTTAGGAGAATGGGCAAGGCATGGAAGCTCTTATCAGAATTCTATCTGATATTGAGTTTATAGATGTTCAAGATAAAGACAATCCCAAAGATGTATGGGATACCCTAGAGACTATCTATGGGTGTGATGAGCATGTGAAGCAATCTAAGGAAGAGAGACTTAGGGGAAAATTTGAAGACATTCATATGGTTGAAGGAGAGACCATTCAAAAATATGGGATAAGAGTTAAAACTATTGTAGGAGACATCAAGAGTGCAGAAGGCAAAATAGATGATCCCACCATTGTTAGAAAAGTTTTGAGATCCTTATTACCAGTCTATGAAATAAGGGTTGCCGCTATTCATGAGTTAAGATCTATTGACAAGACAAAGGTATCCCTTGACTCCAGCATTGCTAAGTTGACCACATATGACCTAAACAATTATGATGGCAGTGTTCAGAAGACTGAATAAGCCTTTAGAGCATCTGTTGCACTATCTAGAAAGGGAAAAGTGGTTGGTACCAGCTGTGAACCCAGACAAAGCAGGGATATGGATGATGAGGAGATCCTGATGGAGTTTGGAGCTCTTCTTGCCAAGAGACTTCCTAAGGGAACTGGAAAATACAGAGGTAAGCTCCCTTTGAAATATTTTTCTTGCAATAGGATAGGACACATTGTTGCCAACTGTCCCAACAGTGATAATAAGGACAAACCAAAGAAGTTTAAAAAGTTCAAAGGAGCAAATAGGAGAAACTTTCTTGTTGCAGTCGATGAAGGTGCCACTGATGATGAATCAAAAGATGAAGAAAGTGAAGACATAGTGTTTGTAGCCATTAAGGAAGATGTGTTAGACAAGAAGGATCTTGTCTCCCTCTTTGATAATTCTAATGAGTGGATTATTGATAGTGGATGTTCTCACCACATGATTGGTGACCGGAGGAAGTTTCTGTCTCTGGAAGAGTATGATGGAGGTGTAGTCCAATTTAGTAATGATGCACCATGTATGGTAAAAGGCAAAGGGTCCATCTCTCTAAATGGAAAAAGCAGTGCTGATAATGTGTATTGGGTAGAAGGTCTTAGGCATAACCTTTTGAGTGTTTCCCAGCTGAATGATAAAGGACTCACTTTGGAATTCAAAGATGCAGTGTGCAAAATAAAAGGAAAGAGTGGTGAACTAATGGCCACCGGTATGCAGACCAAAGGTAACTTATTTCAGTTAAATACAAATATCAGTCAATGTCTAATGGCTAAGTTTGATGACAGTTGGATATGGCATAGGAGACTCTGCCATGTAAATTTTGATAATATTGTGAAGGCCAGTAAGATCAAGGCAGTTAGAGGATTGCCTATGCTGAACAAACTAGAGTATCCTTTGTGCAGAGAATGTCAACTAGGGAAAATGTCTTCCTCGACCTTCAAAGGTAAATCTTTCACAACACATAATTTACTTGATCTTGTGCACACTGATTTATGTGGTCCTATGAAAACTAGGAGTGTTCAGGGAGATAGGTATTTTATGATTCTTACTGATCATTGCTCAAGAATGATGTGGGTCACATTCTTGAAAGACAAGTCTGAAGCTTTTGGAAAGTTTAAAGCCTTCAAAGCACTAGTTGAAAAGGAAAGTGATAAGAGGATTAAATGCCTTAGAACTGACCAAGGAGGTGAGTTCACTTCTAGAGAATTCAATAAGTACTATGAAGAGAATGACATCAAGAGGCAACCGTCTATCCCGAGAATCCATAGCAGAATGGCCTAGCAGAAATGAACATCTGGACTGTAGTTGAAGCTACCAAAACAATGCTGATTCAAGGGAGGGTTGCTCACACTTTTTGGAGAGAAGCAGTGAGCACTGCAGTCTACACTATGAACTGGGTACTCATCAAGAAAGGTAAGGATGAAAATCCTTATGGGTATTGGACCAGTAAGACTCTAGTAGTAAGTTACTTTAGAGTGCTTGGTAGCAAGTGTTATATCAAGAGAAGTGAATACCAGAGCAAGTTTGATGCAAAATGTGATGAGGGAATATTCCTAGGATATTCCACCAAGAGAAAAGCTCTCAAGTGTTTTAACAATAGGACTCAGAGAATTGTTGAAAGTATCAATGTTAGAGTTGATGAAACCTCTAAGAAACCTGAGGAAACCCGCAGCGAGTGAGCAGTAGATGAACCAGATGTAACCTTCTAGGAACCTGTTGTAAAACAACCAAGTACAAGTAACAGTGCTCCTACACTAGTAGATGCACATGTAGATGAAGATGAAGATGAAGATGAAGATGAATAGGAAAAGAAAGAGGAATCAGTTAAGATCATTCATAAGTATGTAAAGTTGCATCATGATCCAAAGAAGATCATATAGGATAAGGATGCAAGAATACTTACAAGAAGAAAGGTCAGAGAGAATTCTTGCATGATTTCTAAATTTGAGCCCAAAACATTTAAAGATGCACACAAAGATGAAGACTGGATTAAGGCTATGGAAGAGGAACTTGACCAGATAGAAAAGAATTGTACATGGTCTTTGGTACCCAGACCTGAGCACAAAAATGTTATTGGGGCCAAATGGGTTTTTAGAAACAAGCTGAATGAAGATGGCATAGTGGTAAGAAACAAAGCAAGATTGGTATGTAAGGGATATGCTCAAGAAGAATGAGAAGACTATGGAGAAACCTTTGCTCCAGTAGCTAGATTGGAAGGAGTTCGAAGGCTACTTACATATGCAACCTTCAGGGGATTGAAAGTATATCAGATAGATGTGAAATCTGCATTCCTAAATGGAATAATTGAAGAGGAAGTGTGTATAGAGCAACCAGATGGGTTTGCCCTATCAGAAGACAGTGATATGGTGTGTAGGCTACATAAAGCCTTATATGGATTGAAGCAAGCACCTAGAGCATGGTATGAACATTTACACTACCATCTTGTGAAGATTGGATTTGAAAGAACAAGTTAAGATAGCAATATATATCTGAAGACAGAAGGAGATCAGATTTTGATCTGTGAAGTGTTTGTTGATGACATAATTTTTGGTGGAGATGACAAGATGAGCCATGTGTTTGAGGATGAAATGAAGAAGGAATTTAAGATGTCACTAATCAGAGAGATTAAGTTCTTCATTGGACTATAGATTCAACAAATGAAAGATGGTATCTTTATCACTCAGTCCAAGTATGTCAAAGAGGTGTTGAAGACCTTTGGCATGGAAGACAACAAACCGGTTGGTACACCGATGATGACCAGTTGTAAATTGTCAAAAGAAGATGACTCAGCATTGGTGAATGAGAAGGAATACCAGTCAATGATTGGTAAGTTGCACTATGTAGTACACAATAGACCAGACATTGCACATGTAGTGGGCATTGCTGCACATTTCTAGAAAAGTCCAAGAGAATCCCACTTGGTAGCAGTCAAGTGGATTCTTAGATATCTAAAGGGAACTATAGATTATAGATTGTGGTATCCATACAATAATGATTTCAATCTCAAAGTGTTTAGTGATGCTGATTGGGTTGGTAATGTGGATGACTGGAAGAGTACAACTGGTGGTGCATTCTTTCTCAGTGGTAGACTAGTATCATGGATGAGCAAGAAGCAGAGTTCTATCTCTCAATTCATAGCAGAAGCAGAATATGTAGTAGCATTTATGAACCACACTCAGACAATTTGGATGAAGCATGTAGTAAGTGGTTTCAAAGTCAATGTATCTAAACCGGTGAGTATATTTTGTGATAACACAAGTGCAATTAATATTTCCAATAATCCAGTATTGCATGCTAGAACCAAGAACTTTGAGCTCTAGTATCATTTCTTGAGGGAGAAAGTTCAGAACAAAGAGGTTGTATTGAAACATGTTTCCAGTAAAGAGAAGTTAGCAGATATATTCACCAAGCCTCTATCGAAGGATACATTTACTTATTTAAGAGGTGAATTAGGGGTGTTTCCCCTTCAAGAGGTAAACTAAAGGTATATGCTCCACATCAGTCAGGTATTGCATTGTCAAATCTTTTTAGGATTGATGTGTTGAAGGATGCTACTCCTCAAGGGGAGCAACCTAGTAGATCATAGATGTTTGTGCCTCCACTTTGGCATTGTTGTCAAAGGGGGAGAAGATGTGAAGCATAGAAGATATCTGCAGTATTGAAGACATATAATATGGAAGAAGATGTAGAGATATCTTTGTGTATTGCCATCAATTCTAAAGGGGGAGATTGTTGGCATATGTGCAGAGTTTGATGACATGATGGGATTGTATGTTGTCATTGATGTCAATATGTTGAAGTATGAACCAGTATATTGAAGTAAGCAAACTGGCAAGTGAATCGGTATGATGGTATGAATTGGTATATGCAAAAAGTGAACCGGTATGTTGGAGTGTGAACCAATATATGAAAAGTTTGTATCAGGGTTTCATTTGATATGACTACTGGTTGGTAGTCTCAGCTTCAGGGTTTCTGGTTGATGCTTTCCAAGTCTATGTGAATCGACTGATGACATCCTATGATGAGCTAGCATTGAAATAAAGATTAGATCACATTACCATGACAGCCTTGTGTGCGTGAAGGATATCCTTGAGGATCTTGCATGAAGAAGATTGATTCTATCTATCTCGGGAATGTGCAAAATCCTAGTAAATGGTGGAGAACGCGTGATGGGTTATCAGCTTCTAGAAGCGGTAAAGAATGGACAATGGAGAACGTCTTGAGATTTGTTCAAGATTGTTTTACCCTATGTAATGTGTTTAAATGGCCAGGATTGGACTGACTGTATTGTTAAACTAGATGCTTGGGGTTTTAGGTTCTAGCCACCGACCTAATTGTTGTCTATAAGGTCAATGTTTATTTTCATTTGAAGTTGTTGGCAAATGAATGTATGTGAGGTGATTCTTGCCAGACCAAAGGAGTAAGCAAAGATTTTTAGAGTGTGATTGCAGACGTAAAGGAACTGAAGTGGATCTGCCTTGGCATTAAGTGTTGTTATTAGATCAATGTATTACCTGTTGACTTCTAACCATTGCAGTAGATGGAAAATCCCTTTATCGGGTAGCTTTAATAGGATTTTTGTAAATCCTTTAACAGGGTGACTCAAAATCATTGAGTTCTTCAAATCCTCTTACAAGGTAACCTTTAACAAGGTTTTAACCTCTAACTGGGTATTTAGCCATCCCTTAACCGGGTGATCCCTAGCAGGATCGGTTCCTAGTAGAACCAGTTGTAAAGTCTTTAACCGGACTAGGCTCCTAACAGAGAAAACTTCAGAAGAGTTCAAGAACAACTTGTGGGTATTCATCCCCACCATGCTTTTTCCCAATTGGGTTTCCATGTGAAAAATAGTGTGTTATGTGTGATTCTTTTTCATGTGATGTTTTAGTGTTTTCTGTTAAGCGGTAATGCAAGTTGATCCAATGGTCATTGTATTTCTGATGTATTACTTTCTTAAGCATATGGGTGAAGTTTAGATGAGATATTAGGTTTTGAGAAGATCTGTATGTTATCGGTTTATGTCTTTTACAGTCATACTATGTTTTACCGGTAGTGCCTTGATTTAGATTGGTGATATTGGTTACCAGTTAGTGCAGTCTTTGCAGTTTAAGTTGTTTAGGAAGTTTTTGTCTATACTGATTCACCCACCCTCTCAGTATCTGTTGGGTATTTATTATTCATCATTATTCATCACTCTATGTAGGAAGCCACATCCAAATCCTTCTGCTTCAAGTTTTGTATTCTTCTATAAAGTTGCACTTCATAATCAACACTCATGAATTGGGCTTTGATTTTGGATACCATCCTGTCCCATGAGTGAAACATGCTCTTTCCCTTCTTCACCCTTTCACCTTGAGTATAATTCCACCAAGTCAAAGAAGAACCCTTTAGTTTGGTCTTAGGAAACTTCACTTTCTTTTATCCAATGACTTCCTTGTACTCAAAATAGTTATTTAAAGCATCTATCCAATCCACAAGTTCTTTTGCATTCATCTTCCCACTATAAGTAGGGATCTCCATCTTGGCCTCTAAAGAGTCTTTTCCTATTGTCTTCAAGGATTTGATGAATGGTTTTTGATCTGTAGGTATCTCTGCCTCATGCCTTTGGGGTTCTTCTACCTCTTCTTTCTCCTCTTCTTCATCTAAACCCTCATCTAATCTCTTTCCTTTCTTCATTGCTTTGAGTTTAGCTTTGTGTGCCTCCTTGACTCTGCTCTAGATCATCTCTTCCCTTTCTTAGAAATTCTTACCCACCTTTGTGGACATCCCCTTTGGAGGAGTTATGTTAGCCTCTCCTTCCTATTCTTCTACTTACATACACCAAAATTCCCTTACAACCAGATTGTAGAACCTTTTGGCTCTGATACCAATATGATGTAGAGCCCTAAGAGGAATGAGTAAATCAAGACAATCTTTGGACACAATCTCCCAATCCTTACTAGATCCACTTGTATCAGACTCTCAATGGGCCACAAATCCCTCACAAGGCTCAAAACATCAATGACATCATACCAAGTATGATAGACATCTCACCATACAATACCAAGCCTAATCCCCTCTAGACTTCAATACCCAATCACAAGACAACCTTGAGTATGACACAATGGACATTGGGTGGGAATAAAGTAACCTTGGAAAATGTTTATGACAACCTTTTTGGACCCCAAAAGAGCCTATAATTATCACAACCTACAATCTAAACTTTGACACCATGAAACCCACAATTTGCCTTAGTAGCACTTCACCATTGGACAACACCAATACACACAACCACAAGGTGCATGAGCCCACATTACATACATGGAATGAATTTTTTTAACAATGCCTAAAATATGTTACAAACTCAAACCTTTACACCTTGAATAGATCCTTAAAATAAAGACTGTCCTATTAGGCCTATTTTACAAAGGAACTACCCTTCAATTTGATCAAAGAACCCAGTAACCTATTGGAAAACACCCAATAAACCTCTAAACCAATGAATTCCACAATATTTGGGGTCCACCCCTTCAAGATTCTATCCAATCCACAAATTTGCAGTCAAAATGTAACCTGTCACATAGAGATGCCAGGTTAAAATGGCTTGAATCTCATTTCTCCCTTTATGGCCATCCCTACAACCTTGAGAATCCTCTATTAAACATGTAGGCCTGACATTCCCACAAGTGGCATGAATTTTAGACAAGGGAATGTCAAGTTATTAGCATTATGGTTCAAAACCCTAGGTTTAGGGGTTTTCTTGACCTGATAAGACAAAATTTGTTGGATCTCCTTCAAATATGCACCAAAATTCCTCAAAATGGCTGGAAATGAAAGTTAGTTCAATTATTTAACATTTCATAAACATCTTATGCATCCACCAATCTATACAAGAAAGTACAAAGGTCTGAAACATGTGAATTGCAGGGAAAACGGTGATAGATTTATTGTCAATCCTCCAAAAATGTATCAACCACCATTTCCTCTAATAGAGAGAGGCCTATATAGACCAACTACAACTGATAAACCGTCCATAACCAGATTTTGAACCATATGATCGTTGGAATACAAATTTTGCAAAAGTTGTCAACAAAAATGTAAAAGTTGTCATGCATTTTTTGCAATATTGACAACATTGTACTCTAACCTATCAAAATCACCTAGACACATGTCAATCTCACCAAATTGGGCACATATGGCTCAAACATGACAAATACAGTGATCTCAACAACATGAAAACATTGAGGATGCTTAGTCGGGATAGCCATACACAGTCAACTGAACATATTTGTGCTATCCTGACAGTATAACCTACCCTGATGACATCATGAAATGGTCCAATGGACCTTATTACATCACAAGAAACATGAAACACAAAAAAAAGAAAAACATATTGGATCTTCATGAGCCTTCTAGTTTATGAGCCTCCTAGGTGCTCCTACACCACTCTAGATGTAGCTAAATTAATTGTGCATAATGTTTTCATTGATGTTGAGTTAATTCAAATACTAGTTGAAAATTATCACCTTGTGACTCAGACGGTGAGAATGCCCAATAGAAATCCATTGTTGGTGATCACAAAATCAGCCATTGTTGAATGTTTCATGCTAAACAAGCAAGCCTTCACTAGGGTTGATTTGGAAAAGATTGAAAAAGACTATAGTAGACTAAGAAAGACTTCTAGGAGAGATTCGACTCCCATTCTACCGAAAAAGGTGTATAAACAATCAGCCAATGGAGGTTATGAGCAATGAGCCTTTTCAGGTTGATGAGTTTATTGTTTATTTGTAAATAACATACATTGTTTTATGTCAGATACTAGGAGAAGATGCTAGGCTAAAATGGCAATTTCTTTAATGTACATGACCATGAGGATTCAAAACTCTGAGGTGAATATTGAATTTGATTTTTCCCTAGAGATAGGAAGCAAAATTCATTCACGACTTGTAGCTTGGAAGGAGAAGGGTGTGACTTTTTCCATTATTCTTTGTTGTGTTATTTGATTCTATACCAAAATAGAAAAGAGTTGTGTCAACCAATGAAGTTGGGAATGATGGATAGCATAAGAAACAGAGTGCTTGTACAATTGTGGTGCTATATGGGTAAGTGCACAAAGATGGGGGACCAAAAAGATGCCAAAAACATTTTTGGCTCCCATCAAGCCCTTTGGCGCATGCCAAATAAGGCATGCACGTGCTAAATAGGTTTGGCGTGCCGAACCTAAGGTTTGCTCACACCAAATCCATTTGGCATGTGCCAAATAATGCGAGCGCCAAATTTGGTGTGTGCTAAATAGCATTGCATTTTGAGATTTGGATCTTCATTTTGAAAAGCACAAGTTGTCTTTCATTTTCACTCTTTTTTTCAAAAAATATACATAAAGAAAGGAAAAAGACAAATAGAAATGTCACTTATACTTTAAGTTATATTTTATGCATATATTGGTAGGATGTTTGAGAGTGGTTTCAGATCTCTAGGAGTTATGATGCAAATTCTAGTTTTAAGAGTATTCATATAAATATTAGACTTAGTCAAATTTCAGTAATTAGCATGCTTGTATCAACATTCTCTCTCTGGACTCTCCCTCTCCTTAATTGCATTCTCCCTCTCTCTTTCTCTCATGTTTCTCCCTCTCTTTTATTTCCTCCCTCTCTTTCACTTGGGCTTTCTCTCCCTCTAGTCATTCCCTCAACCCCCACCTTCCACCCTCTCTCTCTCTATCCCTCTCTCTTTCCCTCCCTCCCTCCCTCTTTTCACTTCTCTCTCTCTCTCTCCCTCTTTGTGGTTGATGGAAAGAAAAGAAAATACCAAGAAGATAGGGAGAGAGACTAGAGAGAAAGTGAGAGAGATGGAGGGAAGAAGGGAGTGTTTGATGGAAAGAAAGAAAAATACCAAGGATAGAGAGATCTTAAGCAAGTGACAAAGAGATAGAGTCAAAGTGAAAGAGAGAGGGAAGGAAGAAGGAATTGGTTGAGGGAGAGACCTAAGAGAGAGAGAGAGAGAGAGATCAAGTGGGAGAGATGAGTGGAGGAAGAGAGTGGTTGATGGAAAGAGATGTATATATTAGGGAGAGAGGGAGGAAGGGGTGGAAAGAGAGGGAGATATCAGAGCAAGAGAGAGTAAGTGGGAGAGGTAGGGAGGGGTTGAGGAAAATAAAGATTCCAAGTGAGAGAGATGGAAGGAGGGAGGTAGGCATTGATGAAAAGAGAGGGAGGGAGGAAGGTAGGGTTTGAGGGAGGGAAGGGTGGATAGAGAGAGAGTCAAAGTGAAATAGAGGAAGGGAGGAAGGAATGGGTTGAGGGACATACCTGAGAGAGAGAGAGAGAGAGAGAGAGAGAGAGAGAGAGGTGGAAAGAGAGGAATATATCAAGGAGAGAGGAAGGAAGGGATGGAGAGAGAGAGAGAGAGAGGGAAGGGGGGTTTGAGGCAAAGAGAGAGCTCGAGTGAGAGAGATGGATGGAGGGAGGTAGGGGTTGATGAAAAGAGAGGGAGTGACCTAAGAGAGAAAGAGAGAGAGGAGGGATAGGAGGGAGAGAGGGAAAGCAAGTTAGAGGGAAAGAGACCTGACAGAGAAAGAGAAAGGGATGGGGAGGGAGAGAGGGAAAGAATGAAGAGAATGGGAGACAAATAGAGATAAAGGGCAAGAAGGAGAAGGGGTCTAATAAGGAGAGAGGGAAAAAGTGTTAGAGGTAAAGAGAGAGAGAGAGACTTGAGAGAGAAAAATAATTAGAGGGAAAGAGAGAGAGGCTTGAGAGAGAGATTTAGAGGGAAAGAGAGAAAAACTTGAGAGAGAAAGAGAAAGGGAAGGGGAGGAAGAGAACAAACAAAATGGGATAGAGACACCAAAGAGAGAGAGAGAGAAGAGGGGAATGGGGTGGGAGAGAATGGAAAAAATAGGGTAGACACACCTGAGAGAGAGAGAGAGAGAGAGAGAGAGACTTGAGAGAGAAAGAGAAAGGGATGTTTTGGAAGAGAGGGATAGAATGGGATAGAGACACTTGAGAGATGGGGAGAGAGAGTGGGAGAGAGAGTGGGGGAGATATAGAGACCCCTAACAACACCATATGATTCCTTAGGGCACCATATGGCCCATGAGAACACCATATGACCCCTTTTAATATCAGAGTACATGATATCACCTCTTATGACACCATATGACCCCTTATATGATATCCTAAGGGGTCATATAGTGTCTTAAGGGGTCATATGGTGTTCTAATGCATGTGTGGGCCCTTAGGACCCCATATGACCCTTAATGACATATTGTCCTAAGGGGTCATATGGTGTCCTAAGGCATGTGTGGGCCCTTAGGACCCCATATGACCCTTAATAACACCATATGACCCCTTAGGACACCATATGATGTCAATATGGTCTCCTGAAGGTTCATATGGTGTTCTAACACATGTGTGGCCCCTTAGGACCCCATATGATCCCTTGTGACATTATATGACCCTTTAGGACAATATGATGTCCTAAGGGGTCATATGGTGTTGTAAGGGGTCATATGGTGTTCTAACACATGTGTGGGCCCGTAGGACCCCATATGAACTCTAACAACACCATATGACCCCTTACGACACCATATGACCCCTTAGGACCATATGATATCGATATGGTGTCCCAAGGGGTCATATGGTGTTCTAACATGTGTGTGGCCCCTTAGGACCCCATATGACACCTAACGACAACATGTGACCCCTTAGGACACCATATAATCTCTTATGACACCATATGACCCCTTAGGACAATATGATGTCCTATTGGGCCATATGGTGTCCTAAGGGGTCATCTGGTGTTCTAAGGGGTTATATGGTGTTCAAACACGTGTGGGCTCTTAGGACCCCATATGACCACTAATGACACCATGTGACCCCTTAGGACACCATATGATCCTTGAGGACACCATCTGATCCCTTTTAACATCCTTGTACATGACATGACCCCTTAGGGAAATATGATGTCTTAATGGGTCATATGATGTCCTAAGGGATCATATGGTATCCTAAGGGGTCATATGGCATTCTAACACATGTGTGGGATCTTAGGATCCCATATGACCCCTTAGGACACCATATGACCCTTGAGGACACCATATGACTCCTTTTAACATCCTAGTACACAACATGACCCCTTATGAGAACATATGACCCCTTAGGACAAGATGATGTCCTAAGGGGTCATTGTTGGCATTTTGGATATGTTGATATGGTTTTGTCATTGATGTCAACACCTGTCATCGCTTGTCAACACTTATCAACACTTGGAGATTTTGGTTATGTTCACCGGCAAGCCAGAGACTTATGCATAGTCACCGATATTTGGTTCACCAACAGATTATATTGTTCATCGACACTTGGAATGACTTGGAGACTACTTGGTTATGTCGAAGACAGTATTCGATCACTTAGTTTTGGAAATTTGGTTATTTCTTTATTCGGGTTTGCATATTTGTTGTTACTGAAAAATAGGTCCAGGATAAGCACCGACAGACATATCTATTCTAGATCAGCACGACACGTTATGGAGATAATTTATTATTATTATTATAAATGCATTAAGCTGACATCATGGATCGGATATTGATTTATTTGTAATTGATTTTATTGTAATATCTTTTAGTGAGACGACCTATTCAATTGGTCTTAGGTTATGGTATAAATGTAAAATCTTATTTGTGAGACAAAAAGTGGGAAATGCAAAAAGGATTGCAATAAGGTATATGCAAAAATAAGTAGAGCTATACATGCAGACATCATTTGAAGGTTGAAGAAAGGTTTTTGTGAAGGCAATCAAAACTAAACCGATACTGAATCTAGCATATGAAGATGCTATTTTCTGCAGTACATTATAATTTGATCTAACCATCCAATTATAGTCAGTGTGACTCTCATTTTGTGATTAAGCAATGAGCTCTAGGCAGCTGGCCTTTTTGCATGTGCAGAATCCATATTGTACACACATACTATCTGTTGTAGTATCATTTGATTGTGGGTAAGGCTTCCCACTGTGGTTTTTCCCCCTTATAGGGTTTCCACGTACAAATATTTTTGTTATGTGTTGTGGATGTTATTGTCTTTTTGTTTCATGCATTAATCTTTACCGGTACTGGAATTAACTGTTAAAATTGTCTACTGACATAAAGTTTAGTTTACCGGTATTAAGCATTAAGTTTTAATTGAGTTAATTTTTGATTAAATTTATTGGATAACTGATTTAGCCCCCCCCCCCTCTCAATTGTCTCCAGGACCTAACAATTGGTATCAGTGCTTAGTCCTCTTTTTGCAGAAGTTTTACAGCTTGAGGAGATCCAATGTCTACTAACTATTTTAGGAAGGAAAGTTAGAAGATTCATGGAACTAACTATGGCATATGGAAGATCAGGATGGAGACACATTTGAATTGCATTGGAAATGACATTTGGGATGTTACAAAGAATGGCTATACTGGTCCTACACAAGGTCAACCTAATCCACCAACCTTGGCTAAAGATGAGGAAAATGATTGCAAAGCAAGAGAAGCACTTTTGAGCGCATTGTTAGATCATCAAGT
Organism: Cryptomeria japonica; assembly: GCF_030272615.1. Lineage (NCBI taxonomy): Eukaryota > Viridiplantae > Streptophyta > Pinopsida > Cupressales > Cupressaceae > Cryptomeria > Cryptomeria japonica. The sequence continues at coordinate 82,915,590 of NC_081409.1, forward strand.
CATGGGATTGTCAGACAGATCTACTACTAAAGATATTTGGGATAAATTAGAAACATTGAATGAAGGAGATTCCATAGTCAAAATTGCAAAACTTGAATGCTTTCGGGTCAGGTATGAAAGTCTGAGAATGGAAGAAGATGAAAGGATTTCTGCTTTTATGGAAAGAGTAAATAAAATTTTTTTGGGTATAGAATGTTGTGGAGGAACCTTAAGTGAAGATGAGATTGTTTCTAAAATTTTAAGACCTTTGCCACCGGCATATAAAATGAAAGTTACTGCTATAAATGAATCGAAAACAATGCCTAATGCATCAGTATCTAGAGACACTTTGGTTGGAAAACTTTCATCTTCTGAGCTTGAGGAATTTGGTCCTATTACTACTATCAAGATAGATCTAGCTTTTAAGGCATCATCATCATCATCTGATAAATTTGATTGGAAAGCCTTCTATGCAAGAGAACTTGAAGAAAGCAGGAGAGTAAATGAAGAACTTGAAGAGGTTGAAGCACTATTTGCTAGGAAAATGCCTAAAGGTCTAATTGGAAGTAAGTATGAAGGTAAAGTACCATTTAAATGTTTTAACTATGATAAGATTGGTCATATGGCTTCTAGATTCCCTGATAGACATGCAAGATTAAGAGAAGAAGCTAAAAGAACATATAAGCCTAACCCTGACTATCAAAAATACAAGTTTAAGAAGAATAGAGACAAATCTTGTTATTATGTTGATGAAGGAGTTACTGATGATTATGATGAGGATCTGACAGACAATGGATGGGCTTTTGTTGCTATAACAGAAGATCAACCGACACCTACTCTTCAACCGATAGAGTAGGCCCTGGCAACTAAAGTTGAAGATAAGGATGAATGGAATAAAGTTTCAGGATGTTCAAATCATATGACTGGTGATAAGAGTAAATTCTTAACCTTTCAGGAACACAATGGAGGTCTAGTAAGATTTGGAGATGATAAATCTTGTTTGATCAAAGCAAAAGGCACTATATCTTTTGATGGTAAGCACAATACTGATAATGTTTACCATGTTGAAGGTTTGAAGCATAATCTTTTCAGTGTTGGTCAATTAATTGAGAAAGGATTTCAGTTACAATTCAAGAATGGTAAATGCAAAATCTTAAACAGAACTGGTTTGGAAATTGCAACCGGTAATTAGACTAGAGGTAATATCTTTCATTTGAACAACAATGAGAAAGCATGTTTGATTTCACATATTGATGAATGTTGGTTACAGCATAAGAGACTTTCTCATGTAAATTTTGATTGCATTATGAAAATCAGTACTACTAAGGTGGTAAGAGATTTACCTAAGATTGTTAAACCTCACAATCCTGTATGTAAGGAATATCAATTAGGAAAGCAAGTTAGAGCATCTTTCAAGAGTATTCTGGAGAAGTCTAACAATGTTCTTGATTTAATTCATACTAATTTATGTGGTCCAGCAAGAACTAGAAGTATACAAGGAGATAGGTATTTTATGCTAATCATTGATGACTATTATAGAATGTGTTGGGTTACTTTTCTCAGAGAAAAATCTGAAGCATTTGGGAAATTCAAACTATTCAAGATGATGGTAGAAAATGAAACTCGCAAGAAAATTAAATGTTTGAGATCAGATGAAGGAGGTGAATTCTCATCTAAGGATTTTAATACATTCCGTAAAGAGAATGGGATTAGAAGACAGTTATCAGCACCCCAAACACCCCAGCAGAATGGAGTTGTGGAAAGGAAAAACAGAACTATCTTAGATGCAGCCAGATATATGATATCTGAAGCAAACCTACCTCATATATACTGGAGAGAAGTGGTCAATACAAAAGTTTATACATTCAACAGAGTTCACATCAGAGGTGAAACTGGTAAGACCCCACATGAACTATGGTTTGGTAATACTCCTACTCTTAAATATTTTAAAATATTTGGAAGTAAATGCTATATTAGAAGTGATGAAGGAATATTTATTGGTTATTCATCTAAGAGTAAGGCATATAGATGTTTTAACAAAATATTACATAAAATTGTTGACAATGAAAATGTGAAGATTGATGAACAGTTTAGAGGAAATTTAAGGTACACAGACTCTGAACTGACAATAGAGATAATCACAAATGAACATATTATGAATACACCAGTACAGAATGGTGATCAAGTTACACCGGTATCATCTGGAGATTCAATAGTCACTGAAGAACAACAACAAGTAAAAACGCCCCGGTATGTAAGATTGAATCATTCTGAAGATTAGATAATTGGAAACAAATTTCAAGGAGTTATGACTAGAGGAAGATTGGACAATGAAGAGGTATGTCTTATTTCTCAAATTGAACATACATCAATTAATGAGGCATGTGAAGATAAATATTGGATTATGGAAGATGAATTAGAACAAATTGAAAGGAATAACACTTGGTTATTAGTTCCCCGGCCTAAAGACAAAAATGTAATTGGAACTAAATGGGTTTTTAGAAATAAACTTAATGAAGATGGTATGGTAATCAGAAACAAAGAAAGATTAGTGTGTAAGGGATATTCTCAGAAAGAAGGAATTGATTACAAGGAAACCTTTGCACTAGTAGCTAGAATTGAGGCAGTCAGACTTTTATTGGCTTTTGTAGCACACAAGAACTACAAAGTATATCAAACGGATGTTAAATGTGCATTTCCAAATGGAGATCTTGAAGAAGAAGTTTATATTGAATAATCTGATGGATTTTCTTTGAAAGATAACAAAGACATGGTTTGCAGGTTAAGGAAAGCTTTATATAGATTGAAGCAAGCTCCTAGAGCTTGGTATGTTAGATTGGACAAATATCTTTTGAAGCTTGGTTACACTAAAGGTAATGCTGACAACAATCTATAGTACAAAGTGACTAATGATGACATCTTGGTTATTGAAGTTTTTGTTGATGATATAATCTTTGGAGGAGAAGATGGTTTGTGTAAAGACTTTTCTAACAAAATGCAGCAAGAATTCGAAATGCCTATGATTGGAGAGATAAAATTCTTTTTAGGATTGCAGATTTTACAAACTGATAAAGGTATATTCCTATGTCAATCTACGTACTTGAAGGAATTACTAAATAAATTTGGCATGAAAAACTATAAACTGGTAAGCACACCTATGACCACAACTGATAAATTATCTTTGAAGGATGAATCCGCACCTGTTAATCCAACTAGATACAAGTCTATGATAGGAGGTTTACTATATTTGACACAAACAAGACCTGATATTATGAATGCAGTATGTATTATTTAAAGATTTCAGAGTAATCCTAAAGAAAATCATGAATCAACAGTAAAAAGGATTTTCCGATACCTACAAGGCACTACAAATCTTGGTTTATGGTATCCTAGAGATGAAAAATTTCATTTATGTGCATACAAAGATGCTAACTGAGAAGGAGATGTGGATGACAGAAAAAGTACCACTAGCAGAGAATTTTTTCTTGGTAGCAAACTAATTTCTTGGTTGAGCAAGAAACAGAGTTGTACAAGTCTATCAATAGCAGAATCAGAATATGTTGCAGCAGCAACTAACTGTACACAGGTATTATGGATCAAACAAATGTTGAAGGACATAAAGGTAAAATGCAAGGAACCTATAACTATTTACTTTGATAATACAACAACAATTGATATATATAAGAATCTGGTACTTCACTCTAAAACCAAACATGTTTCTATCAAATTAAATTTTTTGAAAGAGGATGTTGAAGCAAAAGAAGTGAAATTGGTTTATGTGAATACTAAAGAGTAGATTTCAAATATTTTTACAAAACCTTTGCCTAAGGAAACTTTTGAGTATCTCAAAGAGCAACTTGGAGTTCTACCCCCACCGGTAGAGACTTAGATAGTTGATGTTTGTCATCAACCGACAAAATTAACAGAGAAATCTTTTATTCCAGCTTTGACGAGGAGAGCTACTTCTCAAGGGGAGTAGTTGGTATATTGAACAAGTTGGTATTTTGTGATAAGTTCTTTGAACTAATTGTATTTGGTTTTGTATTGCTTTGGCATTTGATGTCAAAGGGGGAGCGATTGATAGGGAAAAACACATTATCCCTTGGGGAGAAATTGTTACTTTGGAGAGAGATTGTTGAGAGATTGATCACTCTCTGTATCTATATTTTTCATTTATGAGATTGTTGATTTTTGGTTTTTGGCATTTCCGTATTGGCACTTTGATGGTTTTTCCATCTTGTGTTGCCATCAATGCCAAAGGGGGAGATTGTTGGCATTTTGGATATGTTCATATAGTTTTGTCATTGATCTCAACACCTGTCATCACTTCTCAACACTTATCAACACTTGGAGATTTTGGTTATGTTCATTGGCAAGCCAGAGACTTATGCACAATCACTGGTATTTGGTTCACTGGCAAATTATATTGTTCACTGACACTTGGGATGACTTGGAGACTACTTGGTTATGTCGAAGACATTATTCGATCACTTGGTTTTGGCGATTTGGTTATTTGTTTATTTGGGTTTGCATATTTGTTGTTACCAGCAAATAGGTCCAGGATAAGCACTGGCAGGCATATCTATTCCAGATCAACACGACACGTTATGGAGATGATTTATTATTATTGTAAATGCATTAAGCCGACATCATGCATCGGATATTGATTTATTTGTAATTAATTTTATTGTAATATATTTTAGTGAGCCGACCTATTCAATTGGTCTTAGGTTATGGTATAAATGTAAAATATCATTTGTGAGACAAAAAGTGGGAAATGCGAAAAGGATTGCAATAAGGTATATGTGAAAATAAGCAGAGCTATACACGCAGACATCATTTGAAGGTTGAAGAAAGGTTTTTGTGAAGGCAATCAAAACTAAACCAATACTAAATCCAACATATGAAGATGCTATTTTGTGCAATACATTATCATTGGATCTAACCATCCAATTGTAGTCAGTGTGACTCTCATTTTGTGATTGAGTAGTGAGCTCTAGGCAACTAGTCTTTCTGCATGTGTAGAATCCATATTGTACACACATACTATCTGTTGTAGTATCATTTGATTGTGGGTAAGGATTCCCACCATGGTTTTTCCCCCTTACAATGTTTCCACATACAAATATTTGTGTTATGTGTTGTGGATGTTATTGCCTTTCTATTTCATGCATTAATCTTTACCGGTACTGCAATTAACTTTTAAAATTGTCTACCGACATAAAGTTTGGTTTACCGGTATTAAGCATTAAGTTTTGATTGAGTTAATTTTGGATTAAATTTATTGGACAATTGATTTACCCCCCCCTCTCAGTTGTCTCCGGGACCTAATAGTCATATGGTGTTTTAACACATGCGTGGGCCCTTAGGACCCCATATGACCCGTTAGGACACCATATGACCCCTTACGACACCATATGATGCCCTAGGACACCATATGATCTTCATTGGTGTCTTAAGTGGTCATATGGTGTTCTAACATATGTGTGTCCCCTTAGGACTCCATGTGACCCCTAAAGACGCCATGTGACCCCTCAGAATATCATATGACCCTTTATGACAGTATATGACCCATTAGGACAATATGATGTCCTAAGGTGTCATATGGTGTCCTAAGGGGTCATATGGTGTTCTAACACATGTGTGGACCCTTAGGACCATATGATGTCCATATGGTGTCCTAAGGGGTCATATCATGTTGTAACACATGTGTGGCCCCTTATGACCCCATATGACCCTTAATGACACCATGTGACATCTTATGACACCATATGACCCTTTAGGACAATATGATGTCATAATGGGTCATATGGTGTCTTAAAGGGTCATATGGTATCCTAAGGGGTCATATGGTGTTCTAACACATGCTTGACCCTTTAGGAACCCATATGACCCCTAACAACACCATATGATCCCGTAGGACACCATATGACCCCTTAGGACAACATATGACCCCTTAGTACAATATATGTCCTAATGGGTTATAAGGTTTCCTAAGGGGTCATATGGTGTTCTAACACATGTGTGGAACCTTAGGACCCCATATGACACCTAACTTGACACCATATGACCCCTTAGGACAACATATGACCCCTGAGAACACCATATGACCCCTTTTAACATCCTAGTACATGACATGACCCTTTATGACACCATATGAGTCCTTAGACCAATGCGATATCCTAATGGGTCATATGGTATCCTAAGGGGCCCTATGGTGTCCAAAGGGGTCATATTATGTTCTAGAGAGAAAGATAGAGAGATGAAAAAAGAGTTAGAGGGAAAGAGAGAAATAATGGGAGAGATAGAAACCTAAGAGAAGAGGAGAGATATATAGATAGATAAAGGTTAGAGAGAGACACTTGAGAGAGGAAGAGAAAGGGAGGGAGAGAGAAAAAATGGGAGAGAGAGAGG